>NC_050575.1:423639527-423652027 GCF_011100635.1 Trichosurus vulpecula | reverse complement strand
TATATATGTATTAAATGTGCTATATGTATCTAAAATATATGACATGTATAATGTATACCATACATATATAGTACTTGAATACCAGGTAGGTAGTAAGGAGTTGATCCAAGATTTGAACCCAGGTTTGCTGACCTTTAATTCCATGCTCTTTAATCCAAACCCATGACACTAAGACAGGGATAGAAAATCCCATTGCTAATAAAAATGATTGCCAAAAGTTTCTCAAGTGACAGTGTCTATTCCCCGCCCTACAGCAAACAGTTATTCCCCAGAGCCATCTGTGTTCTGCATCCTCTTTTCTCATTCCAGTTCCAGGATTTAAATATTTATCATCCTTGCTTGACTTAGACAACCCAAGGCACAGCAGCCATGTCGGTAGGTGAGAGCTAAGTTTTGTACCTGCTCTCTAGTTATCTGGATGTTTCTCTCTTCCAGAATTGTGACTGATTGTAAGGAATGGC
This sequence comes from Trichosurus vulpecula, assembly GCF_011100635.1. Classification (NCBI taxonomy): domain Eukaryota; kingdom Metazoa; phylum Chordata; class Mammalia; order Diprotodontia; family Phalangeridae; genus Trichosurus; species Trichosurus vulpecula. The sequence goes on along the minus strand of NC_050575.1, from coordinate 423,651,566 downwards.
CATGCAGTCCAGTGTAGATTTGTGTAAGCAAATGGTGTCCATTAACATTGGATTTGGAGATGGAAGGTATGATTTTGAATCTGGCTTTTGCTACTTCCATCTGTAAGCCTGTACAATTCACTTTCTTCTTCTTGGGAATCTTCTAGCCAGCTGCTATACCCTGAGGAGCATTTCCTGGAGGTTTTAAGCCTTTCAGATCCTGAAATTCTGCCTTTTTGACTTGCCCTTACCTTTCCAATTCTAGAACCATTAAAAAATGCTGGAATTACTCATAGAAAGAGTGGATCAGTTTATTCCCCTAGAGCTATACTCACCATGCTACTAACTTTTAAGCCAATATAAACCTCCCTGGCCAAGAATCCCATGTATATATGGCCTCCCCTTCCTTAAGAGAAGGTAAGATGCTTGAGGGTGTCTTCACTATTCACTTACATCTTTAGCCTTTGACACAAGGTGTTTTGAATTTTAATTAATTCATTTCTTCATTTCCTGAAACCATATTTTCTCATCTGTAACTTAAGGAGTCAAACTATATATCTTTTAAATTCACTTCTAGCTTTTAGATTTTATGATTTCAATTATTTAAATTCCTCTTTTGTCCTTTATTAGACTATAGAGTCAAATAGTAAAAGGACTCTTTTAATTTTGTTTATATCAATTCAATTCACGTAGAGGTCGGAATAGAAAGATAAAAATAAAAGAGGTCCCTGAAGTCAAGGGCCTCACTTCTTTTCAGGTAATTTGACATATACAGAAATAAATTTAAAGTATTGTTAATAGATAGAAAGCTGGGTGCAGAATCAGGAAGACTGGTTCAAGTTCTGCTGCTGATGCATACTGGCTTTGGGACTCTGAACCAGTGACCTTAACCCCATTGTCCTTCCCTGTAGATAGTCAGGAGGGAGGATGTCAAGTAAAGTGAATGAAACATGTATCAGAGAAGCTAGATGGCACTGTAGGCAGAGTGTTGGACGTGGAGCCTGGAAAACTTCAGTTCAAATATCACCTATGACACTTAGTAGTAGTAAAAGAGCTCTTACCTGCCAGGGTTGTAGTAAGAATGAAATGAGATAGTATTTGTGAAGAACTTTGCAAATACATCCTGGTCATTATTGTGCCTTTGCAAATAGTAACTATAGAATAAATGTTTGGGTGGTTGTTTTCCTTCCTTCTCAAAGAGGACCAACACAACATCACTATGGGAGAGTGAAGGTACAGTGTGTTCAATTGTGGTCTGATGAGAACAAGAGGAGCTCAGAAGGCTCTACCATGGGTCAGACACAGATAGCCTATGTGAATATTTGGAGTGGACATAGCTCTAAATTTGTGTATCTCACAATTCTTTTGAGCCACTACAATTCTACTTTGATTTTTGATATAGGCACTCCATGCTTGGCAATCTTGTTCTAGTGTCTCCCATGTCATGAAATCCATTCCAAAATTCTTGAGCTAGACTTTTAGAGTGTCCCTGTATCACTTCTTCTGGCCACAAGGAAAGAAATTCCCTTCTGTGAGTTGTCTGTAAAAAACTTATGTTTGGCATTTGAATAATGTGCCAGCCCATTGTAGTTGTGCTCTCTGTATTAAAGTTTGAATGCTTGGCAGTTTAGCTAGAGAAAGGACCTCAGTGTCCAGTATCTCTTCCTACCAGGTGATCTTTAGAATCTTCCTAAGACAATTAAAGGTAAATAATTCAGTTTCCTGGCATGAAATTGCTGTACTGTCCAGGTTGCACAGGCATATGAGTTCAGCACAACAGCTCTATAGACCTATAGTTTGGTAGTCAATGTAATACCTCTTCTCTCCCCTACTTTCTTCTTTCACAGCTTCCCAAACAATGAGCTATCTCTGGCAATATGTGTCAACCTCATCATGGATATCACTGGAAAGTACATTACCAAATTAAATGAACTTATTCATAGCATTCAATATTTCTCCATTTGTTGTAACCAATGGTTCTATGTAAGGATGGTGTGATGCTGGCTGGTAGAGAACTTGTGTTTTCCTATAAAACTTAGGGAGAAGGGAAGTAAGAAGGAAATGAGGAAGGAAAGAAAGAAGGGGGGAAGAAAGAAGGGAGAGAGGAAAGAAGGAAGTGAGGAAGAAAGGAAGGAGGAAGGGAGGAAAGGGAGGGGATAAAGGAAGAAGGAAACAAGTGGTTATAGGTGCAGTATTGATAGAGTTCCCTGATAGTCCTTATCAAACAAATGATTGTTTTCTGTTTTGGTATGCTTGGATGATAGAGTGTATAAGGGTGCATAGGAAATTGTAAACAAGCTGAATTCAGTTCATCCACATACAGTCAGCACCGAATTTGCCCAAATATATTGAAGCATTGAATAGAAAATCCCAAATAGTTGATAATAGAGTAACTTCTTTGTTTTACATTATAATGTATGCTATAAATAATATCTAAATATATATCACTTTCTAATTAAGTTTTGTTAAAACTAGTATTAAAATTGATGTATATTCTTGATTCACATGGTCTCAGGGAAATGGGAGGAGGAGATGGTCACAGAGAAAACTTAGAGAAAGCCAAGCTGAGAGATAAATTCACATATAAATAGGGCTATCATCAGGAAAGCATTATATGAGCTTTGGATAAAGGTGACAAAACAAAACAAAACAAAAACTTAGAGGGTGGTAATAACAGTTGTCCTTCAGTAGCAGGAAACAACCAAACTTAGCATTTGGTTAGCAACACTAATTTGTTACAATAGATAGCAATTAGGTGGCTGGCAGCTGACCATACGCATCCCAATGAGCTTTTATCCCTGGCCTTCTTCCTGCCTGCAGTCTCTCTTTACAAATAGAATTAGAAACTTGGGGGATGTTTCAGTACCCTAGGCTCTAAGGAAATTTTGTGATATTTGGGTCACATGTAAAACACACACACACACACTCTGAAACACTTTATATCTATGTCTAAAAAACCAAAAGTTTAGGGGAGATATGCTAATATTCACAAAGATTTATCTATTGGCTTGGGATGTTTGCCGGGGTTTGGGAGGATTTGGGGAGTGACAAATCATAAGGCATTGCTCCCATTTTTCAGCAACACAAAGGATAAGGGGAATAATATTAATGAAAGCAGCAATGATAGCCATGCTAATCTTCATTATCATCATAAAAACATTCCTTTGATGCCTAGGTGTCACAGGGGATAGCATGTGTTACAGGTCTAAAAGACCTGAGTTCAAATCCAATCTTAGACCCTGAGTAGGTCAATTAAGATCGGATTGTCTTGGTTTCTTCATATATAACACCTATTTCTGGAGAGTTGTGATGAGGATAAATCAGACAACATTTTTGAAATACTTTGAAACAGTTTTTGACAATGCTCTGAAAACCTTAAAGCACTAAATAAATGCTAGTCATTATTACTATTAATAATAAAAATAATAAATACATTACAATTTTTGTTAATGATCATATTTATAAATTGTCATTAATATTAATGGTGTTAATGATTTAATTTATAATAACAGTTATATATCACCTTAATATTTAAAAAGTTCTTTACAAATGTTACCTCAGTTGATTCTTACAACAAGCAAGAGAGGTATGTGATATTATTTCCATTTTATGCTTGAGGATGCTGAGGCAGATAGAGACTAAACAACTACCCCAGGGTCACATGGCTAATAAGTAGCCGAGGTGAGTTTTGAACTCAGGTCTTCCTCAAACCATGTCTAGTGCTCTATTCCCTATGTAATCTAGATATCTCTAAATAAGTAAGGTTAATAATTACTGTTAACATCAAAAGCATTTCAATTTAATTATAATGTATTATATTTTAATTTAATTCAGATATATTATATTGTTATATATGATATCCATTATATTATCTTTTATGTATTATATATGTATACATTATATAAAATATATTTATATAGAAAAAAATTAGTGAATTTTAATTTAATATCTTTTTGCCCCCAATTACATAAAAAACAACTTACACATTCATTTAAAAAAATGAGCCTCAAATTTCCCCCCCTCTTTCCCCCACCCATTGAGAAGGCAAGCAGTTTGATACAGGTTATACATATGCAGTATTAACAGCATTTTTGTTGGAGTTTTAATTTCATGGATTCAAAGTAGCTGAGCTACTTTTCAAAGTGCATTCTGTGGACTTCTGGGGATCCATGAGACATTTTGCAGGATCCATGAGGTCAAAATCATTTTTATAATAATAATAAATGTGTTAATTACAATATGATAATTATTGGTAGTTATAACCCATATAAACACAAGCTCAATAATTTTTTAATTTTTTTTTTATTTTTGGTTTACAACACTCAGCTCTACAAGTTTTTGAGTTCCAAATTTTCTCTCCCTCTCTCTCCTCCCCCTACCCCCCAGGATGGCATGTAATCTGATATATGTTCTATATATACCTTTGAATTGAACTTATTTACACAATAGTCAAGTTACAAAGATGAATTTTAACCAATAAGCTCAATAATTTTTAAGAGTATAGAGGTGTCCTTAAACCACAAAGTCTGAGAACTGCTACACTCAATTATATTTTAAAATGCATAGAAATATACATATACAGTTATATGTGTGATGTATGATATCTCATCTCCTTGGGTTCTTTAGATAATTTTTCTCTTCTCAAAGTAATTTGGCATTTATCATCTCATTTATCAAAATAAATGTAGAGGTAGGCAGAGATGATCACAGCATTCCCAATTAGAAGGTGAAAATTTTCTTTTTTTTTAATTTTAATTTTAATTTTTAGTTTACAACACACGGTTCTACATAATTTTGAGTTCCAGATTTTCTCCCCTCCTTCCCCCCTCCCTCCCCAAGATGGCATGGAATCTCATATAACTACCACGTATAACTTCGCATTGAATTAATTTATATGCTAGTCAAGTTGTGGAGAAGAATTATGACCAATGGAATGAATCATGAGAAAGAAGAAACAGAACCAAAAAAAAAAAAAAAACCCAAAACAAAAACAAACGAGAAGAAAAAAAGGCGAGCATAAAGTGTGCCTCGATCTGCATTCAAAATTCATAGTTCTTTCTCTGGATGTAGCTAGCATTCTCCATGATGAGTCCTTTGGAGTTGTCCTTGCACCTTGTGTTGCTGAGAGGAGAGAAGTCAGTCAGGGTTGGTCCTCACGGAATCCATATATCTGTGGTTGCGTACAATGTTCTCCTGGCTCTGCTCTGCTCACTCAGCATTATGTCGTGTAGGTTTTTCCAGGTTGTTATGAAATCCGTATCATCCCCATTTCTTATGGCACAATAGTAGTATTCCATTACCTTCATATACCACAGCTTGTTCAGCCATTCCCCAATTGATGGCCATCCCTTTGATTTCCAATTCTTGGCTACCACAAAAAGAGCCGCTATAAATATTTTTGTACATATGGGTCCTTTTCCCGCTTGTGTGATTTCTTTGGGATACAACCCTAGAAGTGGTATTGCTGGGTCAAAGGGTATGAACATTCCTATGGCCCTTTGGGCGTAGTTCCAAACCGCCCTCCAAAATGGCTGGATCAGCTCACAACTCCACCAGCAATGCAACAATGTTCCAATTTTCCCACATCCTCTCCAGCATTTATCATTTTCCTGTTTTGTTATTTTAGCCAATCTGACAGGAGAGATGTGGTGTCTAAGAGTTGTTTTGATTTGCATTTCTCCAATCAGTAGTGATTTAGAGCATTTTTTCATATGCCAAAGATAGCTTTAACTTCTTCCTCTGGAAACTGCGTTCATACCCTTTGTCCATTTCTCAATTAGGGAATGGCTTGTATTCTTATATATTTGGCTCAGTTCCCTGTATATTTTAGAAATGAGGCCTTTATCAGAGATACTAGTTGTAAAATTTTCTCCCAATTTTCTGCTTACCTCCTAATTTTTGTTGCATTGACCTTTTTTGTACAACACAGTTCAATTTAACATAATCAAATTTATCCATTTTGCATTTCATAATGCTCTCTATCTCTTGTTGGGTCATGAATTCTTCAGAGAAAGAAAATTATAGACCAATTTCTCTAATGAATATTCATGCAAAAATTTTAAATAAAATATTAGCTAAAAGATTGTAGCAACTTATCATGAGAATAATACTCTATGACCAGGTAGGATTTATTCCAGGAATGCAAGGCTGGTTCAATATTAGGAAAACTATTAGCATAATTGACCATATCAACAACAAATCTTGTAGAAACCATATGATCATCTCAATAGACGCAGAAAAAGCCTTTGACAAAATACAACACCCATTCCTATTAAAAACACTATAAAGCATAAGAATAAATGAAACCTTCCTTAAAGTTATAAATAGCATCTACCTAAAACCATCAACAAGCATTATTTGTAATGGGGATAAGCTAGATGCATTCCCAATAAGATCAGGGGTGAAACAAGGATGTACATTATCACCCCTACTATTCAATTTGGTACTAGAAACGTTAGCTGTAGCAACAAGAGAAGAAAAAGAAATTGAAGGAATTAGAATAGGAAAAGAAGAAACTAAATTATCACTTTTTGCAGATGATATGATGCTTTATTTAGAGAATCCTAGAGAATCAAGTAAAAAACTACTCAAAATAATAAACAACTTTAGCAAAGTGGCAGGATATAAAATAAACCCACATAAATCCTCAGCATTCCTATACATTACTGACAAAGCCCAACAGCAAGAGATAGAAAGAGAAATTCCATTCAAAGTTACTGTAGACACTATAAAATATTTGGGAGTCTATTTGCCAAGACAAACCCAGGGCCTATATGAACATAACTATGAAACACTTTTCACACGAATAAAGTCAGATCTAAATAAATGGAAAAATATCATTTGCTCATGGTTAGGCCAAGCTAATATAATAAAAATGACAATTTTACCTAAATTAATGTATCTATTCAGTGCCATACCAATTGAACTACCAACAAATTATTTTACTGAGCTGGACAAAATAATAACAAAATTCATCTGGAAAAACAAGAGGTCTAGAATATCTAGGGTATTAATGAAAACAAATGTTAGAGAAGGTAGCCTAGCCATACCAGTTATTAAACTGTACTACAGAGCAGCAGTCATCAAAACTACCTGTTACTGGCTAAGAAACAGAGGTGTGGATCAGTGGAATAGGATAAGAATACAAGATGGAGAAGTCAACAACTATAGCAATCTACTCTTTGATAAACCCAAAGAGGCCAGCTTCTGGGCTAATAATTCACTATTTCACAAAAACTGTTGGGAAAGTTGGAAAATGGTAGGGCAGAAACTATGCATAGACCAATATCTTACACCATATACCAAAATAAAGTCAAAATGGGTTCATGATTTAGAAGTAAAGGCTGATACTATAAGTAATTTGGGAGAGCAAGGAATAGTTTACTTATCAGATCTAAGGAAAAGAAGGTGAAAATTTTCAGTGAAAGTGTAACTTGCCAAATATTACAAAGCTAACTTTTGGCAGGGCCTACTGATAGCTGGGTGGTACAGTGGATAGTGCACCAAGCCTGGAGTCAGGAAGCCCTGTGTTCAAATTCTACTTCATATTCTAACTAGCTGTGTGATTCTGAGCAAGTCACTTAACCCTGTTTGTCTCAGTTTCCTCATTTCTAAAATGAGCCGGAGAAGGAAATGGTGAACAATTCCAGTATCTTTGCCAAGAAAACCCCAGATACGATTATGAAGTCAAACATGACTGGAATGAGTGAATTTGCACTATCCTTGTAATAAATCATATTTTATTTCTATTGTGATCCATATGATTATCAAGATAATTCAACAAACGTCAGTAGCCTAGAAAATACTCATATAAACCCTGTATAGATTATGGATATATATGTGTATAAAATTTGTAATGGCTAAGTGTTTGTAAAAACATATATTTCTGCAATAAACTGTTCAAGGTTCTCTCCAAAGAGGCAGAGTAGAGATCTCAATTTAGTATTCTTCTTCCTCAGTGGTGAGTTTTGTATCATTCTGTCTTTTATTTGGGGTATTAAAGTGATGCACGATTGTAGGCTTTGAATTTTCCATGTGTGCAATGCTCAATAAACATTTGGTTTAAAAAAAGTAGAGGAAAAAGCATTACATTTGAAATTATGCTATCATAGGATCAGAGATTCATAGCAGAAAGAAATCTTAGGGGCTATATCCCAAATATCCTATATCAGAGCTGTCCAAAATGTGGCCCTTGGGCCTCATGTAGCCTGCAGTGCAATTTATGTAGCCTGCCTACAAGCATAGAAATTTACATAAATGCTTTAGTAAACGAAGCCAAGCTACTGCAGAGCTCTCACTAAAATGGAAAATCAAAATACATTGTCTATCGTTTCAATAAAAACCTAAGGCTGTACAGCTCTGTACTATATCGTAGGAAGAATAATGATGCTTAGAGAGGCTGAATGACTTGTCCAATGTCACATGTTATGACAGGGAAAATAGGTGAACTCAGGTTCTTTGACTCTCAATTCAGTGTCCATTACACTGTGACAAGTGGTTTTAACCTTGGCTTTGTCTTGGTTGTGAATCTGGGCTCTGCTGCTTACTGCCTAGATGACCATAGGTGCATTGCCGTATTCTTTTTACATCAATTTCCTCATAAACAAAAGCAGGAAAGTAATCTAGATCTAAACTTCTTAATTTTTGTGTGTCACTGACCCCTTTGGTAGTTAGTCTAGTGAAGGCTGTGGGCCCCTTTTTCTAAAAAATGTTTTAAATGTGGAGAACATACAAACATACAAAGGAAGCCAATTGATTGAAATAAGGATGGGCGGGAGAAGAGGAGGAAGGAGGGATGGAGAGGGTGAGAGAGAGGGAAAGGGAGAGGGAGAGGGAGAGGGAAAGGGAGAGAGAGAGAGAGAGAGAGAGAGAGAGAGAGAGAGAGAGAGAGAGAGAGAGAGAGAGAGAGTCCTTAACCCCACCCTCTGAAACATATCCAGGTAACCCTGAGGTCTGAAGAATCAGGTTAAGAATTCCTAATGTAGGGAATATTTTTGTGGAAGATTTAGATAATCAGCTTCTACAAAGAAAAGAATCTAGAAAAACAAATCAGCCAGTATACTTCAAAATAGATTGGCTAACACAGTGCCTGACTTTTGGTAAGAACGTCATAAATGTTTGTTGATTTATTGACTGATCCAACCAAAGATAGGCAAGGAGATGACAATGAAAAATGCATTGTAATTTAGTGTTCTGAATTGGGATGTGGGTTAAAAATTCCATCTACGCTATGTCCTGTTTCTGCGACATTCGACAAGTCACTTAATTTTTCTGTATATAAAGGTTCCTCATCTATAAAATGAGATAAACTATAAAATGCCTTCCATCTATAAACACAATTTAAATAGGATAGGAAAATAGAGAAAAAAAGGCTGTTATTCACCTCCACAGCAGGCTCTGTCTGGCTCTTTTATCTGGAGGAAGTACAGAATCCTAATTTCTGCTCTGAAAACTCTGATGAGTGAGAGCAAAGGGATTCATAAGTAAAGCCTCTCTGTAGTGAATTTACAGATGAAGTGAGATGCCGGGCTTTCCTTGACAAAGTTTCCTCAGTTAATTCTAACTATGTAAAAAGAGTATGATTCTAGAGTGGGGTGTGTGTGTGTGTGTTTGGGGGGGAGATTGGTGTGTGTTGTATAACAAATATATTAAAACCCCTTCAAATATCCTTGATTAATGCTTCCAGAAATAGCAAGGAAGGCAATTCTTTGCAAAAAAGGCAAATCAAAGAAGAAACAGTGGTGCTCCATGACTTTATGTTCAGTGATAAACTCAGAGATTATTCTACAGGTGAAAAAATAAAAAAGTACTGAACAGGGACATTGTATATATGTGGGTGGGGTAGTGCATGTGTGTGTTATATAATACATTTAAGCAAATATAATACTGAACATATATGTAAACACACACGTACATATACACACATGCATATGTATATACATGTACATAGCCATGTACACAGTGTTCCAAAGGTCTTATATCTAATGGGTATATAAGTGTGTATACAGTATATGTGCACACATATGTGCAGTATGTGTACATATATACATACATGTATATAAACATATAAATATTTGTAACTATGTACACATTGCATAGAAACACTCATATATATGTATATACATACACACATACACACACATATGTGTGTGTGTGTGTGTATAAATATGGGGAGAGAGAGAACTAGTGATAGTGGATAGAGTACCAGGCTTTTAGTGAAGAAGACTTTTCTTTATGAGTTCAAATCTGGTCTCAGACACTTATTAACTGTGTAGTCTTGGGCAAGTCACTTAACCATGTTTCCCTCACTTCTCCATCTAGAAAATGATCTGGTGAAGGAAATGGTAAACCATTCTAGTATCTTTGCCAATATAATCCCAAATTCCGTCACAAAGAATTGGATATGACTGAAATAACTGAACACAAATAATGTGTGCATATGAATAACATATTTAGTTATAGATATATAGGAATATAAACATATTCATGTACATATGAAAGAGACAGAAAGAGACAGAGAAAGATAGAGACATTGAGAGACTTACGGAAACAGAGAAATGCATTGCTTCTCGGCTGAGAAGTTATTGACTGCTCCAAGCCAGGGGACAAATCGATAACAAGGAACAGAAGGGAATTTCTTGGATTCTTTGGATAAATAAATCATGATATGTGGAGGAGACACACTGTGGAACATCCATTTAAAAAAAATAAATTTCCCAGACAGGTTGGCCCAAGCACTTTTTGTCATTACTATAAAAGTGAAGGGCCTACTAAACTACCCTCAAGAAGGTGAATGAACTGAGAGTAACTTTTCTTTGGCATGGCAATTTCCAGGATGCAGTTTAATTATCTAAAATGATTGTGAAGTGGATTGATCACAGCATCATATGCCCATCAGGCATACAAAGTGCTCATCCAGAGCTTTAAATCTGGAGGATTGCTCTTCCTTCTACATTTTGCTTGCCTTTCCTTCATTATTCAGATCAAAAATTTTCCTCACTGTACATAAGGCCATAGATCCAAAACTGGAAATAAACAGAGTCCATCTAAGTGAAGCCCCCTTTTTTCTTACAAATAAGAAAACTGAGGCCAAGGAAGGGTAGGTTTTTTTTTTGTCCAAGATCTCACAAGTATTAAGTGAAGGGGGTTGTAATTGAACCCACATCCTATGCCTCCAGAGTCCCTACTTTTTCCACTCTAAACTGTTTTGCCTCCTGGCTGCTTCCTAGTTTCCTTGAGATTTCTTTCATTGCCTTCCTAATTTCAACTTAAAATATTTTGCTGGCCTGTGGTTTTCATTGGTTGACAATATTATGGCCTGGGAACTTTATGAATTGCTGAATCAGGGAGGTTCACAACACTCGTCTATTCAACAGCCAAATAAATAAGAGAGAAGTAGTGTGCTAGTAGTTACGGGGCAATGTTGCTGTTGTTTGTTCTTTGTTTTTCTAAGAGGACCAATAGTATCACAAATGATATATTGACTCATGCATGAATTGGTTTTAAGTGAGGCCAAGTTACACAGAATCGTCAGCCTCACTCTCTTTTCCAATCATCAGAGTCCAGTGACAAGACAAATGTCAAGATGATTGGAGATGGCCTGGGATGCAGCCAGCAACCCTGGGGTCTTTGACATCTAAAAAAGCTCCAAGAACTCCACAGTGCCTATTTCAACCCCCTTTATAGCCAATGGAACAAATTGTCTTCATCAACTCACTCCACCTGGGGGATACAAAGATAAATGAGACAAAGAAACAAAGAACACTAGTTTGGGCCCTCAAGATGATTACTGCCTGCTGAGACCTACAAAATGGAAACAGATACATAGACATAATTTGAGGAGCAAGCAAATTCTAATAAATGGGCATATCAGAACAGTTCTGTGGAGTTTTTGAGCAGCATCCCTCCTTGTTAGTATGTGGATGTTCAATTTTGTTTTCAAGTTTCCATAAGTCATTATATTTACAGGGCGTGTTCCCCTGCCCTGGAGACAGGCTTTTGCCTGTATTTGTATTTAGAGGAAAGAAATCCTCTAGAGAGTAAAGACCACCTGGTGAAAGG
>NC_050575.1:423442027-423634527 GCF_011100635.1 Trichosurus vulpecula | reverse complement strand
AACTTAGGGTCACTTCCACCCTATGATATGTCGTCTGGGGTAGCCTTTATGAGGCATGTTGGCATGAGTAGGATATAGCAAAGAACAAATTAGAAATTTCCAAAAAGAGATATAAAGAATGCCACTGAGAATTTGTTGATGGGAAGAAAAATAGGGATTGTTCAGTTGGTGAGGGGGAGAGATAACAGGTGGGCAGTTTAGTGTTCTACTAGCATTTACATGTCATTGGTAAAAAGATGAGGAAGAAGATTATTGGGTGGATCCCATGTTTAAAAAAAAAACTTAAGGGATAATATGAACAAAGGTCACAGGCAACAGGCAGACAAGAATTGGTGTGATGCTCATTTTAGGGAACTTCCAAATGAATTAAACTATTTATACAATTGGGTAATTGAATATGTGCTTAAATGTTTGATCCAACTTGTTCTGATTAGTCCAAGACTATGAAACTAGGAACAATGGATGGAAGGCATTGAGATCCAGATTGAGAGAATTAATAACTTCCTACCAATCATGGCAGTCCAGAAGTGAACTGCTTTTGGACAATTGGTGGGCTACTCATTCCCAGAAATAAACCAGCAGATGGTGAATCATTTACCCCTTGTTTTTAGAGAGAATACCTGAGCAAGTACAGTTGTCCCTAGATAACTTCTGAGGTCCTGTTCAACTTTGGTGTTCTATGACCATTTTGGAAGCTGAGAATTATTTCTGGTAGAGTCTATCAGTTTTGATTTCCCTCTGAGATCTAAATAAATCCATCTAGATCCTCCAAAGTTCCAATTAATACTTATTATTTCACTTAGGGGCCATCTGCTGATGCCTGAGACTGCAAGAAAGTGAAAAGGAGAGTTACATATCAATCCAATCTTCAAGGGATTTCAAGAGGGAACAAGACGAGTATACTTTAACTGAGGCTTACATTTTTGTTATGTGGGTTTTATGGTTTGCAAAGTACTTTACAAGCATTGTGTCATTTTGATCTCCCAACCACCCTGGGAGAGAGGGGCTGTGAGTATGCTCATTTTATATGTAAAAGATCTTAGATTTCAAGATGTTAAGTAATTTATAAAGCAACACGGTTACTAGGTGTTTGAAGCAGGATTTGAATACAAGTTTTCCTAATTCCTGTTGCTATAGTGTTATCTGCTATGCCATTCTGTCTCTATAAAGATAACCCCTGGCAGAATGATTCAGTCAGGGTACAAGGGAAAGGTAGGAAATTTTAGAATTGATTCTACTAACACAGGTATTGAAGAACAGGATTAAACTTATAGGATTTTATTACTATTATAACTTCCCATTTCATTTGTTATTTGATTTCCCAGTATATTTCATGTTGCCAAAAGTATATGAAAAGAAGAATCTAATTTGAATCACAAAGTGACATAGTTAGTTTTGGCTAATCAAGAAATATTTATTAAGTGACTAATAGAAACCAGGATGCATGCAGTGCAACAAGCTGGAGCTAGGAACTTTGCTTCTGAAGTTTTTCCACCTCTCCCTGTTTGGACACTAGTTCTTCCATATTCTCCAAATGCCTGTTATTTTGTATATGTTACTATAATTTATAATTGTCACTGTTTGAGTAGATTAGTCTGGATGCTGCTTGATTCTTTCTTCCCAGGCATGCATACATATACATATACATACATACATACATACATACATATATATATATATATATATATATACACACACACATACATACATACATATATATATACATATATATATATACACACACACACATACACACATATACAGGCATGCATACATACATATGTATGTATATATGTATGTATGTAGATGTTTGATTAAAGTAAGATTGTTGACCCCTTTTAAGTTGCTTTCCTTTAGAAAAGCAGATCAGAGAATCTGTGCTAGCAGCCCTCCCGTGTGCTATAACATACTATATAACAACTATAACATTGTTGTTATAGTAGTGGGTGCTTAATAAATGTTTAATGAGCAATTTGTCCCTGAAGTGGGAGAGAGGGGTGGGTCAGGTTGCGTTTTGATCTTTTTTTTGTCTTCAATTTCCTCTCCTTATTTTCACCCTTCTTCGTTGATAGTCAATTTCAATGAGCTCAATTTTATAGTGGGAATAATAACATTGACCTTAGACCTATGTGTTAACTTTGGCTATTTTGTGGGATTTATTTCAGGAAAAAAATAGAATTGCAGTAGCTTAGAGCCCCCAATTTGCAAAATTCTGAACATTCCCATAGTGTGATGGGTATTTGCTTCATTTTTATTTTTTAGTTTTTATATCTGTGGCTAAGCCTCTTTGATTTTAAGGCAAAAATTAGGACACAAGAAAGTTTTCATCAGTCAATCAACTAATCACTAAAGCCCTTAAGTAGTAATTACTATGCACTAGGCACTCTGTTAAGATGAAGGGTTTGGAAGCAAAGCAAGGCAAAAGAAGACCAAACAAAAATTTCTTGCCTCAAGATGCTTACTTTCTAATGGAGGTAAATAACTGTGAATACAGGAATTATATAGTGAGAAGATATATGAAAATCCGAAAGAGGAAGTTACTAAAAAACAACAAGTGGAGGTGAAGGGGCAGAATTTTTCCAGGACTGTGAACAGCCAGTGTGAAAGAATAGAGATTGGGTGATTAAGTGTAGTGTTTGAGAAACTACAAAAAATCCTGAACAGCTGGATGATAGATTGTTTAGAGGTGAGTAAATTGTAAAGAAACAGGGAAGGAAGACAAAGCCAAATTATGAAGAACTTTAGATTTCAAAAAATAAATTTTTATATTTGATCCTAATAGTAAGGGTGAGTACCTAGTATTCAATGAATATTGAGGGACTGTCAAATCTACACTTTAGAAAGAATCAACTTGTAAGTAGACCATATTATAATGTCTTTTACTGGGTAGCCACTAGGAGACAAATTTGATGGAAGAGCAGATACTTGTTTGGTGTATCCCGTAGCCCTAGCCACAGCCAACAATTGCAGCCTGAGAAGTTCCAATACATCGTATGGGCCCTATGGTCATCCCTGATCTCTCCTTTTTCTGACAGAGTTCAGTCCTCTTTTCACTGTCATCTCTCAGGTCATTATTTCAGTTTCTAGTTTTGTCTATTGTATCTGTCATTAATTCTTTTCACGTCAGTTTTTTCAGTCTAATTTTAGAATATGAATTCTGTCTCCATGCTTCTGCTGCCACTCAGCTATTATAATCCCCACTCCTTCCTCTCAATGTGTTTCTCGAAGACTGTGTATTTCCCTTTGACTTAAGATCACCTTATGGACTAAAACAGATGATTATCCCAGTTCCCCTCAGGGATAAGAAGAAATATTTGTCACTCTGAATTCCGCATTTTAGGATGCTGGTCAGTTCTCAACCACCTGTTATATACATTCAATATCTTCTGATATGATGTATGCTCCTTCAGGACAGAGACAATTTAGTTATAGGTTTTGTATCCTCACTCTTTAACACTGTTCCTGGCACATAATAGGCAATTAACAAGGCCTTGTTAGGGATATAAAGAACAAAACCAAAATTTGTTTTCAAGGAACTTATATTCTATCCGTGGTCCAATCCAGGCCTGAACAGGAATACCTCCAAAAATGTTTCCAAAAGAACCCCATCCAGTCTTACCTCAATGGGATACAGTGAAAGATGGAAAGCCTTATACATATCTAAGAAATTAATAGTTTGCAAAATACTATAAAAGATAAATTATGCAAAAGCCATTATCAGAGAAATGCATAGTCAGTGGGCTGGTGAAGTAGAAAAAAAGGAGAAATTTATGGAGCAAAGGAGAAACAGTAGACACTTCATGTGCTCCATTGATCCAGATGTAATATCAAGAGATCTAAAAAGAAGGTCTGCAGCACACTGAATTGACCCTCATGGGACAGTGATGAATGTATATAGAAAAAAATCAGACAGGATGAGAAGATGGGTTTTTCTACCATTTGAAGGAACCAAACAAATCTGTGAGATCAGAGATGCATCACACTATTAAAATTCATTTCCCAGTAATTATTGACAATTAACCAAAGTCTAAAAGAAGAAAACTTACATTGTAGACATTAGAACAAAACTAAAAATTCTTATGACAAGTGAGTAATGTGTATATATATATATATGTACATATGTATATGTACATATATATGTGTGTGTATGTTTAGGTGTGTATATATATAAATATATGTGTGTATGTGTACATGTATATATATATATAAAATCTGTGTGTATATGCATATGTGTATATGTATGTATACATGTATGCTCATGTATATACGTATACATATATACATACATATGTATGTATGTGTCTATACATAAAAAAGATATAGATTTAGCTATAAACTTCAGAAAATGCACTGGTTTTTTGAAGAGGAAAATAGGAAGCATTACTATTTAATCTTTGGGCCCACCATGGAAACCAATCGGTAAAAATGACTCATAACATATTTTAAGAAATAAGAAATTAACCCTTGTAAAATTAAATAACAAAAAACTGATTTAAATAGTGGTTGAAGACACCAATGGAAAGCACATAACACGGTAGAACATGTTACCTTCCTGAATGAAGTATATAGACAATAGTTTTAAAACAGTTTACCAAATAAAAGAGAAATCACTTCAGACCAGATAGGAAGTCACAAAATATCACATTAGAAAGTGATCAAATCTAATCTTTATCTTAAAATAAAAGAATCCGCTCTATGGGACCAAACAGGAAAGAAAAAAGAAATCTCAATTAAATACTGCACCAAAAAAGTGATCATGTCACCCCTAAAATATGTCTTCTCTAAACATCTTCAACTGTATACACACACACACACACACACATATTTACATACATATATACACATATACACACACACATAGACACATATGTCTGTATGTATGTGTTTGTATATGTTTATATATGTATGTAGCTATGTATACATAGATGCATCCACATACACACATATGTACATATATGTATGTGTACATTCATATGGTCTGATTTATGTTGGTTACCTTACTGTAAATGCTTTCCAATTAATCAAAGCCCTTTGAACACTTGGCACTCAGCTGGCACCATTAAAGAAGTATTTAATCAGTTAAAGTGTTTGTGTGTGTGTGTTTGTGTTTCTATGTGTGTGTGTGTGTGTGTTTGTGTGTGCGTGTTTTTAAGGCTGTTGAGTTGCTTGAGTTTGGAGTTTCTGAATTGTAGCAGTGCTAAAGACAATTGAGTATCTGCACCAAATCCAATAATAAGGACCACTCCCCAGGCATCAGGCCACCAGGATGCCTAAAGTGGTATAAACATCTGATATTATATACAGATTTTTAATTTTTTTTTAAAAAGAAATTAAAATAAAATTTAAGGTATTTTCTAAAAAAATTCTAAGGAATCTTTTCTAGCTGGACCTGAGAGCAACTGTAAGGCAGCAGGAGGAGAGGAAAATTGGGGGAAAGTTGTTTGTCCACTGCTATAGGCAAAGTATACAATTGAAAATATTATCAAGGCCTCAATTAGCCTTGCTTTCATAAATGTATGGTCACATGGTAACCATGTTATCTCACTTTCAGTGGCTGTATTCAAACTAAATTTTCTCTCATCAAAGAAATGCATTTTGGTCAAATGAAATTATTGTGCATTTTCAGATAAGAATCAGAGCTGTCAATTTTTTTGATTTTCTCTCTAGGGGAAAAAAAAGAAACAAATTAAGAGCAAATGAATGAAGCTTAAATTGTGATGAATATGCATTTCAATACACCAACAAGGAATGCTAAAAAAAATTCTGGTCCTATTAACACTCCTATGGAAAGGACTGATTTATTTTTTTTAATTTAAATTTAAATTTATTTATTTAACATATTTGGTTTTCAGTATTGATTTTCACAACAGTTTGAATTACAAATTTTCCCCCATTTCTACCCTCCCCCCCACTCCAAGATGGCATATATTCTGGTTGCCCTGTTCCCCAGTCAGCCCTCCCCTCTATCACCCCCCTCCCCTCTCATCCCCCTTTCCCTTCCTTTCTTGTAGGGCAAGATAAATTTCTATGCCCCATTGTCTGTGTATCTTATTTTTTAGTTGCATGCAAAAACTCCTATGGAAAGGACTGATTTATAAAACACATCTTAGTAAAGCATTGTCCTGTACCTCCTCTCTCATGCCCCACTTCTGAGAGCTCCCACCTAGTGACCGAAGATTCCTGAATAGGGTGAAAAAAATTACATTTTGGAGATGTGGTTTAAATATGTTCACTCATTCTCATAACAAACCTATGAGATAAGTGAAAGTATAATGCCCATTTTGGAGCCAAAGAAGTTGAGACTTAGAGATATTAACAATAATAAACAACAATAATATAATAATTATTTTTCCATCCATCTCTCTCTCTCTCTCTCTCTCTCTCTCTCTGTCTCTCTCTCTCTCTGAGTGTTAATGTTTGGAAATTTCTCTATATTATCCTATACCTCTATATTATATTTGATTATAATTAGAATCCTGTAACTTGCTATTATTATCTAAATTTTTCATTTTATTAAGTGACTTGTCCAGGGTCACAATCAATAATTATCTGAGGCAAGATTTGAATTTTTGGTCTTCCTTCCTCCAAGTTCAGTCATCTATCCATCTGCTACTTAGCTGAATCATTGAATGACTTGTCCAGGCTATAGAAGACAGTGATTTTGGTGCCATTTAATCACAGATCCTGCACTCTGGTCATTGAAAACATTGTCCAGAACTTAGAATTAATTTATCACTGGTTAAGTGAGAAAGGGAGGGGTAAATAATTATACATAATTAAAAAGTAATAACAACAATACCGTGAAAAATCCCACAAAATTCTCCATATTTTTAACCAGATCAGCCACAAACTAGTCCTTTTAAAATTTCACAAAGTGGAAAATTCTCAGCTATGCAGGCACAAGTTTTTTTCTCTCAAATAGCACATATGGGCTCTTACTTTCTCAATTGCTTATGTTCTCCATCCTCAGAACTCACTCATCTCATGTTCACATCTTCTATTTAGATTTATTTAAACCTCTGCTAGATAATTCTTAGGTTCTAATAGATGATTGTCTTCTAAACCCCCTTACTATTTCTTTTCTGAGCACAATCTTCTCAATGTCTCCTCCTTTCAATTTACCCAAAAATTCTTTTCAAGGCTTCCAGAGAACCAATACTCTATGATGTCCCCCTGCCATGTTCTACCCTACCCCCATTCTTAGTGATTCCAAATTCTTTTCTAATGGATTTTGCTACCTCCATCCTTGTAAGACAAGAGGTGAAAGGGAATAATGATATTTTAAAAGTATAAACAGAACGATTTAAATCTTATTATCTTTATGGAGTGCTAACCTCTGTTATTAGGCCCAGAAAAGACCAGTAAGTGTTACTGGAATGTCAAACAAGTTATCCAAAATTGGTTCTTGGGGGAGGCCAGGCTTTAAATAGCAGATGATTTTCATCACTTCTTTCTACCAACAGCAATAACTTCGGAGCTTAGGAAAGCTTGAGAAAGTGCTATAACTTCATATGAGAGGTATGCTTAATGTCACCTTATACTCTACCAGCTGTTTCTAGTTCTCTATCTCTTAGGCTTTTATCCCAACATCTGGTGTTTTAAAGATCCACAGAAGAATGATGATCACAGGAGAGTTTTAAGGGACTTCAGGAGAAATCTCATCTTTCTTTTATCTGAAAAAGAAATGAAACCCTCCTGAAATATACCCATGATGCAGTCATCCAGCATCTGCTTGAAGACCTCCATGGGAGGAAACCCACCACCTCTCAAAGCAGCATATTTCACTTAGAAATGGCTTTCATTTTCAGGAAGAGTGTGTCTGCTCAGATGTGCGTTAAATTTTATCCCGGTATAATTGGAGACTGGCCAGAGAGCCCAGAACCGAGATCCATATGCAATGTGCCCTGACTGAAACAGCCCCCTGTCTGAATATTTGCTGAACCTCAATAAGGTGAACACTGCTTTCCACCTCATAATTTGTATAGGGATTTAATGACTGTTTCATGTCTGCTTACTATGTTTTAAAATGAAGCTTTGTGATTGGCTAGTGAACTGAAGCTGAGGGTACATACTGGAACTGAGATGACAGGTGCCAAGTACTTACCACTATTCCTGACACGTGAAAGGCACTATGCCAATGTTTATTCCTTTCCCTCTTTTCATTTTTTTCCTCCTTGGCTATATTAAAGTGAGGAGCACCTGAGGGCTTTCAAGTCCTCCAGGTGAAGGAGGGATAAATGACCTTTTGAGCAACTGTGTATCTAAGAAAAGTATCCTTCCTGTTTATGTCTCCTTTCATTTGGAGTAAAACCTTGTGAAATCATGAAAAGTCAAGTAGCTATAACAGAGTCTGTCAGCAGTCAAGCTAACTGATGTCCAAGTACAAAAGGTGCTTGATGTGACCAGCAGGAATCCACAATAGCTAAGATACCATATCCTACAACCAGAGATTACCCTTCCAGAGGGTATTTTCTGCATTCAACAATTTGGTGGGGGTAAATTATTTGCAGCAACTACTTTAAGTTTAAATGCACTTTACCCAGAGACCGTGTTAAAATGATCTTCCTCATTTGGTAGGTATTATCTTCTTGGAAAACATAACTTTGTAAAAGCCAATTGATAGTAAATGGCTGAATGGATAGTAGAACGCTGATGACTTTGTCCATTTACAATATAGCTGAGAAAACTAACTGTGAATGCTAATAAACATACCAGAACATAGGCTCAAAGCAATAACGTCAAAAAGATTTTCTAACCCTTTCAGGAGTACCCCTAAACTCTGAGGGGGAAATGTAGCCAGATCTTTGGGGACCTGACCCAATAGTATAAAAGTTGGGATAGGAACCTCAAAATTTTATATGTGCTACACTGATACCAAGTGTAAATTTGCCTTTTTAAAACTTCTATTTCTGAGTATTTCAAGTATCACAGGAATGAAAACATAAATAAAATGTGTTTCTTTACATATACATTTGGGATTTTGTGTATTACGGAATATAGATGTATTGGAGATAGAAAAAACAATGTAATTACTTATTTTTCCGACCTAACATAAAAATGTCCATTTTTTATACAGAGTGGAATTGCAGCATAAGCCAGGAATCAGAAAATTACCTCGCATATAATAATTAAGATTTGAGTCCATTCCTCACTATAAGTGCAAGAATTATTATAACTAATTTATTCATGAGAAACCTGATTATTATAACAGATTTATAGCTGGAAGTAAATTTTGATGTCATCTATTCCAACTCTCTTGGTTTAGAAATATGGGATGAGGTCTGGATCTCTGGTTTCTTGTTATATGGAACACTCACATAAGTATACTTCATCCACCAATGTATATTAACACTTGAGAGAGTTACCTAGATCACCAAAATGTTAAATAATTTACCCAGTGGCACAGAGCTAGTATGTGACAGACTTAGGATTTAGACCCAGCTCTCTTTAATTTCAAGGCCATAGCTTTACCACCACTTGACCGTGATTCATCATTTTAGAGATAAAGCAATTAATATCCTGAATGATTAGATGTGGTCCAAAAGTTTCCAAGGTGTGATATAATGAAAAGTACTTCAACTGAGATCAGACAGTTTAAGTTCAAATCTTCCCTCCATTACTTAGTATCTGAGGTACATGGGGTGTGCAGGAGGACTAGCAGTTTGGTGTGAGGGCTTTCTGATTCCTTTTTCAAACAAAGGCTCATCTACCTTTGTTGTCCACCTGCCACCCGACTCTCAGCTATGGCTCCAAGAAGCTATAGCATGCACAATGGCTACTCCTCAATAAACTCAGTAGATAAGCTAAACCGGGTTGAGGGTAACTGACTGGTCTCAAAACTTTCTGTAAGCTTCTGAAAAATTCCCTGGCAGCATGGGTGGATGAGAATAATTTGTTCCAATGGACCTGAAGGAAGCTAAAGCAGGTGCTGTGTAATGCTTGTAGCTTGGTTAGACACCCAAAATGCCCTAGTCATCTACTGCATACTGGGCCATCCCCATCTTTCCTGAATTTTGTCTTACCACTGTACTTCGATGATTACAGAAAAGAGGGTGAGTCTGATAACTTTTTGCAACTCTGCCTCACTTAAATATGATTTAGGTGCAAGTCAAGACATTACACCATGATCTCATTGATTCTCTTTGAAAATGAAAGATGGAAAACAACTATATGTGAGATCTTGAGGAACGTACCTAACTTCTTATGACCTCAGTTTCTACATCCATAAAATAAAGAGGATTGTGCAAAGGTTTGATGCAACACTAAAGCTTGTGAAACCAGGCTGAACAATGTTAAATTTTCATGGTTGTGCAGCTGGGAATGTTTCTATGTGCCAGACATTTTAGGCCTCCTAAATTTCCAGCCTAACCTCTTCTGGACAGTAGAATTGCTGTCCTATTAATAGAACAGCAGGTCACAGTTTCCTCATCTATTAAAAAAAGGTTTGACTATATGGCTTATGAGGTCCCTTAAAGCTCTGCACCTATGATCCTATAATCTAATTACCCAGGGTCTAGTCCCTTCTCTGATGCTTGTTACCATGTGCCTTTGTCAACATCGTTTCTCTGGACCTCAGTTTCTCTTTCTGTAATGTGAGACAGTTAGATATGATAGTCTATAAAATGTGGGAAGTACATTTGATTGGGGATAAGGATCTGATCCCAAATCCTGGCTTTTCTACTTTCTACCTTTTGTGCATTTGAATTTCATTCCTCCTTTTCAACAAGAGTTCCTATATTAATTAAAAAGAGTCCTCAGTGTAGCAATATAACTACTAAACAGTAGTAAACAGGTGGTAAGTAGTATCCATCCACTTCTACCAATGAATGAAGGTTTGCAAATACAGTTCCAAAATTCCTAAATAGCAATCACATTTTTATATACATTATTAAAATGAATATAGCATTAAAAAGACCAGACATGGTCTAAAACTTTGCAGCATTTGAAGTTGTGGTAGTCCTGCTATGATCACTCTTTTTCTAATTTATTTCATTTAATTAATTTATTCATTTAATATATTTAGTTTTCAGCATTGAGTACCTCAAGATTTTGAATGACAAATTGTCTCCCCATTTCTACCCTGCCCCTGTTTCCACAATCCAGCTAGCAGATGTTGAGGGGGTGAAAGACCAACAGAAGCCCAACAACAAGCACACTACCAGCATGCTGCAAAAGCACAGGTTCTTTTGATCTGCTTTAATAAGGAAAGCAACGTTAAGGGGTTGACAAGCTTACTTTAATTCAGCATATAAATATCACTCACTTAGTTCAGGGGAAAAAGCTGGCACCCTGAACTTCAGAGCAAAATACAAACAAATTACAAACATCATCAGACAGACCAAATACAGATTCATAGTTACCAACATCTAGGTTCAGCCCAGAAGGAGAGCTCATAACGAGGGCTGGCCCAGAGTTACTCGCTGCCACCACTGCTGTGGGTGAGAGCTCCAAAGAACAGAAAGACAACCCCTGGTTTTATATCTTTTCTCAGGGTCAGGGGTGAGTCACACATGCAACTCACCCACATGACCTAGAATGGTCACAAAGAGGCGACTTAAACCCACGTGGTCTAAGAGCCTCTGATGTCCCAAACCTATCACTCAAACTCATGTGTAAACTAGGCCCTCCTTTAGTTAGCCTCACCTGGGGCCCCACCTTGGTTAGCAAACACACCCACATAGGTTTAGTACCTAATTGGGGTTTGGGCCTGGGTTTAGCACCTAGTAAGGCTCAATGGAATACACTGAATTACTCAAAGGAAACAAAAGCCAAACTGTTCAAGGGCACTTGGTTGAACTAAGTGCTAAGAGCCCATTTTGCTTACCAACACAGCCCCCCACTCCAAGATGGCATATATTCTGATTGCTCCATTCCCCAGTCAGCCCTCCTTTCTGTCACACCACTCACAACTGCTTTTCCCTCACTTTCTTGTAGTGCAAGAAATATTTCTATGCCCCATTGCCTGTATATCTCATTTCCCAGTTGCATGCAAAAACACCTTTTTTTTTGAACATCTGCTTTTAAAACTTTGAGTTCCAAATTCTCTCCCCCTCTTCCCTCCCCACCCACCCTCCCTAAGAAGGCAAGCAATTCAACATAGGTCACATATATATCATTATGTAAAACCCTTCCACAATACTCATGTTATGAAAGACTAACTATATTTTGATCCCTCCTATCCAGTCCCCCTTTACTCAGTTTTCTCCCTTGACCCTGTCCCTTCTCAAAAGTGTTTGTTTTTGATTTCTTCTTCCACCTATCTGGCCTCCCTTCTATCTTCCTCCCCTCCTCTTTGTCCCCTTCCCCCTCCTTTCATGTGGGGTAAGATACCCAATTGAGTGTGTATGTTATTGCCTCCTCAAGTCAAATCCGATGAGAACAAGATGCATTCATTCCCCCTACCTGCTCCCTCTTCCCATCCTACAGAACTGCTTTTTCTTGCCCCTTTTATATGAGATAATTTACTCCATTCTATCTCTCCCTTTCTCACTCTCTCAATACATTCCTCTCTCATCCCTTAATTTTGTTTTTTTTCAGATATCATCCCTTCATATTTAACTCACCCTGTGCCCTCTGTCTATACATACATACATACATACATACATACATACATACATACATACGTACATACATTTTGACTCTGCTGTGTAACAGCCTGAGTTATGATATGAAGGCTGCTTTTTTTGAGGCCAGCAAATCTAGGAAACAATATTGCAAAACAAGATACTTGATTCTATCTTGAATTATTAGCTCTGGACAAACTTCCCATTAAGATCAAGGAACTCTACTGTGCCAATGCCTTTGTTTTAGAATGGCAGGAATTACAAGTTAGTAATTTTATTTATTTTGTTTCAATGCACACTGACCATGCTTTGGGGCATATGGGTAATAACAATGCTTTCAGTGGTCTCTCCACTCCTCTTGCCTTTAGAAATTCTATTCAAATTTCTGGGAATAGGTAAAACTTGCAGAGATATGGGAGGATAGTACCACAATATATTGTTGTTGAAGCTTTAAGTTGGTCCCCATTTCTACAAAGTGAATTTAAAATGTGCTAAGAAAAATATGAAAATGTTCATAGCCTCTGGCCAGAAATCCCCAGTTCTAGCTAGGAAGTCAAAGAGAGAAAGATCCCATATTCATAAAAGTAACTATAGTATAGCTACACATTTCATAGTAGAAATCTGATGAGTCTTTCATACCTCAAAGATTAAAAAGTCATTACCTCCAAGAGACATTAGTTGATTCTCAATTCCCATACTACTGAGGTTGAAAATTAACCGATCTTACATATAGCATTGACTGTCTCTCATCTACTCAGATTAGTAAAGTTGATAGAGCAACCAACTTGGAATCAAGAATATCATATCTCAGTTCCAATTCTACCTCTAGCACTCCCTTTTCATGTAACCATTGACAAATTGCTTAATATGCCTCAATCTCCAATTCTTCATTTGTAAAATGGAAAATAAAGCCTGTAGTATCTGTCTCATGGGGTGGAACCAGGAACAAAAGAGAGAGTGTATGCAGTACAAGTCAGTTTATCTTTTTGGTTGAGACTGTTAATTTCACAATTGTAGGGATTTCTCCTTTGGGGAGCTATCGCTATCTATTCCTATGGGTATTTTTTGTTTGTTTGTACCTTTCTGCCTGAAATAGTCGCATGAAGCCATTGAGAGTTTAAGTGAGGCAGTTAAGTAGTATAATGGTTAGAGTGCTGTGCTTGCAGTTAGGAAGACTCAGCTTCAAAAGTTCACATCTGGCCCTAGATATTTTCTAGATGTTTGATCCTGGGTAAGTCACTTAACCATGTTTGCCTCAGTTTCCCCATGTGGAAAATGAGTTGGAGAAGGAAATGGCAAACCACTCCAATATCTTTGTCAAGAAAACCCCAGATGGAGTCACAAAGGGTCAGACATGACTGAAACAACTGAATAAAAACACAACAGAATGTCAACATGTATCTAAGAAAGGATTTGAACCCAGGAATTCTTGACTCCAAGTCCAACCCTGTATGTAACTAAACAATGATGCTTCTCCTAAGTGCTATATAAATGTTTACTATTATTAGCTTTCACTAATTATACTATAAAAATCACACTGTTTCCTGAACAGAATGGCATTTCTGAGTATGGGACATATTAATAAATCAATAAGCATTTATTAACCTCTTGCCACATATTAGTCACTGTGCTAGATGCCTGGAATTCAGAGACATAAATGAAATATTCCCTACCTTCATAGAGATTATATCCTCCTACTTGCTGGATTGTAGACTTAATGAGGGTCGAAATTCAATTTTTAAACATTTTTACATCTCTTCCAACATCTTGGGTGTTTTTTTTTTTCATATAGCATGGGCTTAATAACTGATTGTTGAAAGAATTACTGAATTACTGAATGGTTACCTTTAAAATCCACAATAATTTAGTAGCTCAACTATTATTATATTTTATATGAAATTAAATATCAGATTGTTATACTTGATTTTTGTTCATTCATTCATTCCCTACAAAAATTCAATACCCCTTGGGGGAGGGTAGAAGAAAAAAAAAAGAAAAACATGATGTTTTAATATGGGATATGATCCAAGCTCCCCAAGAAAGCAGGCCCACAGCCAAGTACTATAATTAACCACACAGTTATTTACAAAAATAATCTAACCCATGTCTTCACCTTCTTCACAATGAATAAAATCATTGGTACTCCTATCATTATACTGTCATGGCTACCCCATTATTATAAGGATAATGAGAGGAAAAATACCATACAATTGGTTCAAATTACTTTTCACAGCTTTTCTAGCAAATTGGAGGGAGGGGGTTGGTTAAGTGGTATGAGGAGGAGCAGGGCTGAGGGCATTTATTGTAAGTCATTCATGTGAAATCCTACTCAATATTGACTATGTACCTTCTATGTATGGGCAAGCTCAGAATAATGAGTATTTGAATTCTTGAAGAGAAAATTCAATATAATTAAAGGATCTTAGATTTAAAGATGGAATGGACTTAAAGGCTGTCTACTTGAACAACTTTATTTTAGAGATGCGCCCCCAAAATTGGAAATCATGTTCCCAGGGTCACAAGGAAGTGAGCGGAAGATCCAGAATTTAAATCTAGTCCTTTTCACTCCAAGTGAAACATTTCTTTCCCAACACACTTCCCTTCAATGTGTATGCACATCAGATAATTTAGTCTTTGTTTAGACACCAATTTATTTTTTGCCAATAAGAAAAAAATAACTATTCCATAGAATCAAAAAATTCTCAATTTGGAAAGGACTTCAAAAGTGTTCTGGTTTACAACATATATCCTACCTTCTGCCAGAAGCATTTTCCAGTCCTCTTTAATCTTAGTTCCTTCCTTTTAGATGATCAGAAATTCACACACACACAACACACACACACACACACACACACGTATATATATATATATATATATATATATATATATATATACACATAGTATGTATAGATAGGTAGACAGACAGATAGATAGATAGATAGACAGATAGATAGATAGATAGATAGATAGATAGATAGATAGATAGATAGATAGATAGGTATGCAGCTAGTTCAGACAGTTGCTTGCATTTTGTTTCCACCACTAGACTGTGGGCTCCATGAGAGCTTGGAATCCCTGCCTTTTCTAAGTATCTCTACAACTAAGCACAGCACCTGGTACGTAGAAGATACACAGAAGATATTGAACAAATTCTTCTTGCCTCAAGTTGACATGAACGGAAATCCTTTCTGTCTTATATCTAAATCCTATTGAATCTTAACCAAATGATTGGCATGGATACTTCAGTAAGAGGATACCTACAACAACACAAAACATCTCTATAGTTTTTGTTTGTAATTGTTAAGAAGTTTTTCTCCCATGAACCTGAAATCTACTTTAAAACTTTCTTCCAATGATCTTTTATTTTTCTTCACTCTGGATCCAAGCAAAAATTTGAGTTGCCCATCATTCAAGTAAAGGAAGACAGTGACCAATCAACAGTCCCTTCCTATTTTCTCCTCTTAAGGTTATGTAATACCAGAAGACTTTATGATCCAGTTTTAGATTTCCTTATCATTATAATAACTTTTTTCTCTACATTCTTTCACCTTGGCAATATTCATAAAATGTGGTACCTAGAACCCAATATAGCTAGGTTCCTGTTAGTGTGAACAAGAAATCCCATAGAATGGTTGCATTATTTGAATTCACAATGAATATTTCCATTGAACTATAACAAATTACTGTATTTCAAATAATTACAAATTTGGATGATATGAATTCAAATTCATATAACTTCTTTACTTGATTCATTTTTTAAACTAATTGAAAACTACCTGTATAAAACAGTATCATTTGACCTAGATCCAGTATAGTGGAAGAATCACTGCCTTCATTCTACATAATCTTTCTATTAATTCTTCCTAAAATTGTGCTTCCTCTTTTCTAAGATATACTTTACTATTAATCTCGATTAAGCATACAGTCCACTAGGTACCCCAGATCTTTTGCCCATGGATAATTGTCCAACAACATTATATAGTAGATATGAGTGGATAGAGATCTTTAAAACGTGGTAATCTTCATCCCAATAGATGATATAGTAGGTAGTAATTTTCAAGAAAGAAGGTAAAAATAATGAAATGATACAAAACCTCCATTAGCAAGTCATTTTTAAATATTACAGGATCATTTAAATTGCATATTAAAGCTAAGTGACTGAAAATCATTCCAAAGAAACAATGTAATGAAGAAACTAAGTTTTCATCTTTTACCAAAGAAGACTATCTTTGCATAATGTCACTCAATCCACTCTGACTTTGCAGCTTTCCAGTTATTTTTGAAATTCCTAAACCAAATGCTAAGGATAGAAATCTTTTAGTTAGAAATGAGACTTACTTTACTACTTTTTAGATTAGAAAATTAAAAAAGATAATATTTTCATGACACTATCTCTTGGGATGTCATCAACTTGATTAGAATCACAGCATGCAAAAATAATTCTCCCCATCTGAGGCCAACCTACCAAAGTCTTCCAAATCAGACTGAACATTTTAGACCTGCCAGTAACGTGGATTATCATATAATTCTACCCCAACATTTAACAATTAAGAGACCTCTAGTATAAAATGGTTAAATGATTTTCTAAAGATCACATAGCCATTGAGGGGCAAAACCATACTCAGGCCCCAGGATTCATGGTCTTTGCTTTCTCCAATAGTATTTCTATTGCGTCATTATTGCCTTCTTTTATTTAACAAGTAACTGATTCACAAACTTTTAAGCATCTACTATGTGTGCGACTAATAATTTACTGTTGTATGAAACTTTCAAAAACTATAAATTGCAAAGAATGAGTAAATCTTCTCATATATGGAGTTTCCTTACTCTAGGCTCAGGAGTTCCTAATCTAGAGTACACAGGCCCTCTCCCTGCCAAGGGTCTATTAATATATTTCAGGAGACTGTTAAACTTAAAAAAGGAAAAAAATACAGCTAAGATTTGGTTTCCTGCCACTCTACACATTTTATTTTATACATTTAAAAATATAAATCTTAGAAGATTCTGTAGGTTTCACTATACTGATAAAGAGGTCCATCACACACATGTGCACACACACGTACACACACACACAAATACATACACACAAGGACTTTAAACCAAATGAAATCATATACCTAATCCTTATCCTCTGTGGAGGAGCTAGAAATATAACACCAATGAACAAATAGAGAGTTAAATGCAAAATATATACAGAATAATTTTGTAAGACAAGACGGCCTAGCCACAGAGCAGAGGGTGTTAAGTGAAGGAATCTTCCATTAGTTGGCAAATGAAATAAGTTTGATTGTAGCTAAGAATTCTAAGAGGAGCAGTAGCTGAAGGAGAACCAGGAATGGTTTATTCCAGACAAGAAAGACAGTCTGTAAATATATGAAAGGAGAAGTTGGAATGATCAGTACAAGGAATGGCAAATAGGTCAGATACATGGTAGTGGGTAAAGGGGAATAATTCTGGAAAGATAGGTGGGCTATTGGGAACAAATAAGGCCTTTTACATTTTCTACCCTAAAGGCAAGAGAGAGTTGTTGAATCTTCTGAATGGGGAGGAGGATGATATCATAGAACCTGGTTTAAGAATATCAGTTAGAAAGCTATGTGTAGAAGTGTCTGAAGAGTTGTTTCATCTGATCTTGATATGAACAGTTTCCAGGGCCATTCTTCTTCTGGTCACATTTTTATGAATGTGATGAAACATTTTAATGTCATCTTAAAAATATAATCCCCAGAACTTAACATAATACGCCAAATATGTGCTAATTGGGGCAAAGATCAGTGGGACTATTATCTATCATGGTTGAAAAGGGATTCTTAACATTAGTTTGTGTATTTGTGTGATGGACTCATTTGACCGTCTGGAAAAGCTTATGGAACACTTCCTAGAAATATGTTTTGTAATTAATAAAATATAGACTATTTCAAAGGAAAATAATTATATTGAAATAGTTATTTAAAATATCTACAGATATCAATTTTAAAATCTGTTCTCTAGATTCTATACCTCTCTTATGTAACCTGGGATGATGATGATGAGGAGGAGGATGAGGAGGGGAAGGATGATGATGATGATGAAGATGATGATGATGATGACGATGATGATGAAATTTTGTGGAACGTTTTCCATGCCACAGTACTTACTCATATACAGTTTACTAACTACGTGGATCTTTTATTTTTAAGCTGTTCTAAAACTATATCACTCCTAATACTTGGTTCATATTACAAAGTTGATTGTGCAGCATTTTACTTTTTTCCCTATTAAAGCTCATCTTCCTCATTGAAATCCTATTCAGAAATTTAATTCTGGCAACGATATGGTTCTGAGTCTTTCAAGCCTACGATACTGGAGTTTATGGCTTTTGCCAGCTCTAATATTTGGAAAAGCTGAATTTTACCTGGAGCTGGTGACTCCCTATCAGTTTGAAACAATTAGTTGAATGTTCCACCTACTGCTGACTAATTGTCCACTTAAGATCTATCTTCTTAGTAAAAGCTCAAATGAAAAGATAGAATTTGTCCGTTTGCTATGTTGATCCAATAGTCAAAAAAGAAAGAACTGTTTTGGAGATTAACACTCAGTGTGTCATGAAAATTAGGAATTTCATTGCTGATATCTTGAATATGTATGATAAAAAAGATAGCATAGACCTGCTATTTAAAGAACCAACTATTTTCAATAGTTCAAACTTGTATCCCTAACTTTCAGCAGCATCATTTTTTCTTTAACCATCAATCTTCATTATCATGCTTGTAGAACTTACATAATCTCAACTGGGCTCTCATTGATGATAGGTAATCCTATAATATCTCTTTTATGAATTCACTATGTCACTGTCCACAGCTCCTCTTTCAAGCTTTTTCATCCATTTTTAAACCTCCCATGGCTCCCCCTTGTCCCATTCTCTTAACTAAAACCTTTGCCTCATATTTAACAGAAAAAAGTATCTCCATTTGGTGTGAACGACCTATTCTCCCCTTTGCCTCATTTCTCATTAGGCAGGTGCCTTTCACCATTTTCTCCACCTTCACCCCTGTTTCACATGCTGAAGTGTCCTTATACCTTAAGAAGGCTATCTCCTCTACTTGTACAACGGATTTTATTCTGTTCTCTGTCCTGTAATAAGTTGTTGTCACTGTCATCTTCACTGTTTAGCTTATTTTCAATCTCTCCCTCTCTACTGGCTTAATTCCTACTGCCTAGATGCATGGCCATAATTCCCCTATCACAAATAAAAAAATAACACAAACTTTATTTGACTTCATCAAATCCCAGCTAGTGTCCTATTATATTTCCGCTGCCCTTTGTAGCTAAACCCCTTGAAAAAGCTGTCTACAATAGCTACTGATTGGGCAGTAAACTTGCATGTAAAATCTGGGCCCTCTTCACTGTTGAAATGCGTCCACCAGCAGGTACACCAGCATCATTCAAAAAAACCTGCTTATGGGAGACCTGTGGCTGCCTCACTCCTAAAAAAATCCCATAAGTGAATAAAATTCCCAGGCTCCAGTAGCATACGGTTGCTCTTTATCTATAGATGGCCCAATGCTGATGGTGTACGGGGAAAAGGCTCTTTGGTAAGTATAGGGGTGAGCATTTCACTCTTCTCCACCTATGTGCTACCCCCTTCGTTCTCCCCTTCCACACTGCTGTGTGTGTGTGTACCCTGTTGTATCACTAGACTGGACTGCCCAGGCATTCTGTCTCTGTAACTCTCCTTGCAAGGCTAATAAACAGTTGCAGGGATCAGCATTCCAACTGTCTCTCCTTTCTTTCACAGTCTGAATCCACTGGCTAGTTCAGCCCATTCAAGAACCTCCACTTTCTCTCCTCTCATTCTCTTTTTAACCCCTTATGATCTGGCTTCTGAACTCATCATTCTCTTGAATTTGCTTTCTCCAAAATTAATAATCATCTCTGAATCCTCTGACACAATTGATTACTCTCTCCTCTATGTTTTCTGGGCAACACTCTGTCCTGGTTTGCCCCCTACCTCTCTTACATCATAACCTCTAACCATATGTGTCCCTCAGCTTTCTTTTCTGGAACCTCTTCCCTTCTCCCTTTATACTATTGGCTCCCAGGGATTTAATTACTATTCTATATTGATCAATCTCAAATTTAATTTTGCTATTCCAGTATCTCTGCTAACCTCCAATCTCACATATCCAACTACCTTTCAGACAACTAGAATTCGGTATACAGTAGACATCTGTACTGGCAATCAAAATGGGCTCTTAGCACTTAATTCAACCAAGTGCCCTTGAAGAGTTTGGCCTTTATTTCCTTGATTAAATTAGGAGTCCTTGATTACCTCCTTGCCTCAAGGGGCAGTCTAGTTCACATGGGTTGGAGTGGCATGTGTGTGACATCAGAGGCTTCTAGACCATGTGGGTTTAAGTTGCATTTTTGTGGCGATTTTAGGTCACGTGGGTGAGTCACATGTGTGACTTACCCTTGACCCTGAAAAAGATATAAAACCTAGGGGTTGGCTTTCCTTTTCCAGAGTGCTGACCCACAGCAGTAGTGGCACGCATGATCTGGGCCAGCTGTTGTTATGAGCTCCCTGGCAGAACTCAAATGTTGGTAACTATGAATGGTATTTGGTCTGTCTGTTGATGTTTGTAATTTATTTGTATCTGCTCTGAAGTTCAGGATGCTGGCTTTTTCTCCTGAAGTAAGTGAATGGTATTTATATGCTGGATTAAAGTAAGACTGCCAACCCCTTAACGTTGTTTTCCTTGGAAAAGCAGATCAAAAGAACCTGGGTTTGCAGTGTTCTGTGAGCTGGTTGTTGTTGGTTTTACACCCCCACAGCAGCTGCTAGCTGGATTGTTGAAACATCTTAAACTCAGTATGTCCAGAACAGAACTCATTTTTTTCCCCTAAATCTTCCCCGCCTCCTACCTTCCTTATCACTATAGATGGCACCACCATAATTCCGGTTCCACAGGCTCACAATTAAGAGTCATCCTGTATTCCTCATTATCTCCTATACACATAACCATTGAACCATATCCAAGCTGTTGCCAAAGCCTGTTGATGTCACCTTTGTGACATCTCTCGAGTACTTCCATTTCCATCTTCTGACAGTACCACCATTCTTGTGCAGGTCTTCACCTCATGCCTTGATTATTACACTATCTTGCCACTTTAGGTCTCTCTCTGCTCCAATACATCCTCTATCTAGGCACCAAAGTGATTTGACCATGTCACCTCCCCACTCAATAAATTCCAGTAGATTTCTATTTCCTCTAGAATCAAATACAAAATGGCCATTTAAAGCCTTTCACAAACTAACCCATCCTAGCTTTCTAGTCTTCTTGCAGCTTATTTCCTGACACTTTTTCTTAAATTAAGTGACATTGGCCTCCTGGGTGTTCCAAGAACAAGATACCCCATGTCTCAACTCCAGGAATTCTCTGTGTCTGTCTCCCATGCCATGTCTCTCTCCTCTATGACTACTAACCCTCCCAGCTTCCTTTTAGTCCCATTTAAAATTCCACCTTCTATATGATACTTTCCAGAAATGCTCTTAATTCCTTCTGCTGTCAATTATTTCCTATGATATATATATATATATATATATATATATATATATATATATATATATATATATATATATATATAATATCTTGATTTGTATATATTTGTTTGCATGTTGTCTCCAAAATTAGATTTTAAGGTCCTCAAGGGAAGGGACAGTCTTCTCCTCCTCCTCCTCTTTCTTTATCTTCTACTTTTTTCTGTGCTTAGGACAGTTTCTGGCACATAGTAGGTCTTAATAAGTGTTTGGGGCAGCTAGGTGGTGCAGTGGATAGAATGCTGTTCCAGGAGAGTCGGGAGAACCTGAGTTCAAATCTTGCCTCAGATGCTTACTAGCTGTTTGACACTGGCCAAGTGGTTTACCCTGTTTGTCTCAGTTTCCTCACTTGGGAATGAGCTGGAGACAGAAATGACCAATTACTCCAGCATCTTTGCCAAGAAAACCCTCAGTGTATTCACAAAGAATGGGATATAACTGACAGAACTGAAGGACAGCAACAATTTTTGGATTGGTTAATTGATTGAATCATGACAACTTAGGATAAACAACAAAGGCAGGATTAAGTTATCTTACTTTAGTAAAAATTTGAAAATATAATTGCCATCTAATTCTTGTGGTTTAACTTGGAGGCCTGCAGATAAATTAAAATCTGGAGTTGGGGGTGTGGAGGGGGAGAGAAATAGTCGAATGTGGAGGGAAAGGTTAGTTTGAAATTGGGGAATTTTGCTCACATAGTTGTCCATGTCTATACTACATCCCCTGCTCCTTTTTATCCCTCAGAATCTATATTATTTCAAGGAAGAGCCTGATATTTCCTTTTTAAGAGGTATTTTATTTACTTATAAATATTATTTGTAAACATATGATTATAAACATCTTTACCAATGTAATGTGTAATAATAAAAATTATATATTTATTTAAAATTCATGAGATCTTCATGCAGTTCTTAGTGATCTCTCCCTCTTGAATTTGCTTTGCATAACTCAGTACATATTCATTCTTTCATCTATTTGTTTGTTTTTTATCTGTGTATGTATTTCTCCGCCAGAAGATTGTTTATGGGGGATAGTGACTGTGTCTTCATTCCTTTGTATTTCCATGAACAAACAGTCATTTGTTCATAGGAGATGATTAATAAATCCAGGTAGAATTTAATTGAATTATGCCTTTAAATATGGCTGGGAGTTATATTGTGCAATGCAAGCCCTGGGATCAGGAAGATTCATCTTCGTGAGACCAAAACTGGCCTCAGACAATAGCTGTGCGACTTGGGGCAAGTGACTTAACCCTATTTGCCTCAGTTCCTCATCTGTAAAAATGATTTGGAGAAGGAAACAGCAAACCATTTCAGTATCTTTGCTAAGAAAACCCCAAATGGGCTCATGACATGTCAGACACTACTGAAAAATGACTGACTGAAAATATGGCTTCCCAAACTCACTATAAGTAATTACTTGTTGAAGATGACCTAAATAGGATGATTTCAGTGAGGCAGAAGATCTTGAAAGTTAGCCTAATCAATTCCAAATTTCCTCATGGAAGTTCACAAAGAAAGGGATCAAGGATCACTTTTTTCCATCAACTTCTTCCTCTACCAGGGATTTTGACAGCTCACACCTCAGCAGTCCCCATTCCCAGCTAGGGAACAATCACTTCAGATAAGTTTTCCTCATTCATCATGACCAAATTATATACCTTTAACAAAGGGAATGAGAATTCATGTCTTTATTTAGATTGATTAGCTTGAATATGATTTGTTTTTGTTGTGTAGAAAACAAAGAGGAGAGAAGCAGCTTAGCAATGTTTATGATAAACAAACCACTGAGTCAAGAAGACCTGAATTCCAGTTCTGCTTCTCATACAAATTGACTCTGTGATTATTTGGCTCTGAGTCAATCATTGAATGCTTCAGTGGGCCAGGAAAACCTTTAAGATAATAAATTACAGAGCACATATAAATCTGGATTGCTAGAAGACATTCCTTAGCAGGAGTTACATACACCAGGAAAATTACAGGCTTGATTCAGGGAAGACAGATAAAGGAGAGAGAGAGAGAGAGAGAGAGAGAGAGAGAGAGAGAGAGAGAGAGAGAGAGAGAGAGAGAGAGAGAGAGAGAGATCCTAATCTCATGGTAGAATTGTTGCTTTTATAACCAGCAAGTACAACTATTTGGTAAGGTTTGGAGGTTTAGTGTGAAAAATGGGAGGACACATCCTTCTCAGATCACAATGTTCTTTTCCTACTATGTATCCTAGAAAGTAAAACCTTTCCTTGTCACATGTCTTAAAACCTGAATGTTGCGAGTCCCCAGCCTCGCAGCCAACTCGGGGATCCCCCCAAGACCCAGGCTTTTGCCTAGCAAAGGGCCTGATCTCACGGACAATGTATGGGGTGGGAGCCGAAAGGTGGTGAATGACTCCGTTTGTTATTTCAGCAAGCAGCATTTTTATATCTTTAGTGACGTAGGTACATTCTTTGGTTACATGGGTGAAAGAACAGGTAAAATCAAGGCACCTGGGTGCTAGGACCACCCCGACTCTGCCTACTCTCCTCCCCTTCTCTTCCCATGCTAACCCGAAGCTCCCTGCGGTCAGGCAGTCCAGGCAAAGAACCGAAGTTCCATGTGCTCAAGCAGGTCCAGGTAAAGACCTGGAATTGCCAGGGAGGCAACAAAGGTGAGACCCCTCCTCCTGGCTCCTCCCATATCTCAGAGCCCTGAGTTTATCTCAGTAGGCCCTGTGCGTGGAGGTCCGAGGAGGGCAGGGCTTGGCTCTAACTCTGCTTGAGCCTATAAACGATTTTGTCCTATGAATAACAGCCCATACACTGTTTTCTTCCAGTGCATTACTTCTCTGCATGCAATTAATAAAATGGGACATGAATTATAAAGCAATTATAGTCGATCATGGTTGACAAGAGATAACATTAGGAAATACAAACAGCTAAAAATAGTGAAAATCATGAAGAATGTGCCAGGATTCTATGATCCTTGAAGAAGCAAAGAGAGAGTCAAACTTTTGACTGGTTTCAAAGGAATGGGCATAGGCAACATTATTAGTTGGTTCTTGCCACTCCTTTATACCTTTCCCCGAAGAGTTGGTTCTTCATTGGCAGAATCTAGGGTATTGAAGTCAAGTCTGAACCACATAGTTGAGAGTCTATGAGTTTATTTGAAAGAATACCTCAACAGATTTATCTTTCCCATTCTGTACCTGCAATTTCTTCAACATATTCAGAGAATGCCAACTTTTCAACCTTTGGGTTCCATCACATCCTTTCTATTTCACCAATCAGCTGATAACCTCTCACATCAGCCAAATTTTGCCAGTAGCTCAGGTCTTGAGATAGCCTCAAAACCATGCAGGGCAATAAGAAAGTGTTATTTTTCTTAGACAATAACTCCCAGAATTCAAAATCGAAATTTATACCCTCCCCTTGTAATAGGGACATCTTTCTGAAAATACTAAATTATTTTAAAAAAAAGAACTAACATCAGGTGAGTGAATACCAGCTAACATACATGCCTTGGATTTCAGGAAGGGCCCTACTTCAACTGACTCCACAGGAATATTGTCCTTCTCTTCTCAAAAAAAAAGTATTTCTGTCTTCCTTTCCTCCACCTCTCCCCACACCTTCCAGATTTCCTTTATGTGTTATCTTCCTAAATTGAATATAAGACTATAAGATGTCTGGGAGTAGCTAATTTCCTGTTTGCTTGAATTTCAATACAGTAAGGTAGACATTGTTAAGCACCATGGATAGGAATTGAATGCACAGAAATTATGTATAAAAATAGAAATTAAATGCATTCATATGCATTTAATAAGTACTTACTACATGTATATATGCATATAT
Organism: Trichosurus vulpecula; assembly: GCF_011100635.1. Taxonomy (NCBI): domain Eukaryota; kingdom Metazoa; phylum Chordata; class Mammalia; order Diprotodontia; family Phalangeridae; genus Trichosurus; species Trichosurus vulpecula. The sequence continues at coordinate 423,608,564 of NC_050575.1, read as the reverse complement.
AATAAGTACTTAGTATATGTGTTTGTGTGTATAGTAAGTGCTTACTATATATCAGGCATTATTAAACATTATAGATAGATATAGATACAGATGTAAATATGGATATGTGTGTATCATCGTGATCATTTAACAAGCCATAGCTTCAACAATTATTAATTTATTACTTTGTGCTAGTCTATCTAAGTTCTAGGGATAAAAAAAGACAATAAAGTCCTTTTTCTCAAGAAGCTCACATTCTGATTATGAAAATATAAGGTTAAAAACAGGTACATGCAAGATATACATAGAATAATGAAAACAATAATCTTAAGAGGAAGTCATTAAAAGCTGGGAAAACACAGAAAAAAACATATTCATCATCATCAGCAGCAGCAACAACAGTATCACCAGCATCATCATTGCTATGTGCCAGGCACTATACTAAGCATTTCACAACTATTATCTCTTTTGGTCCTCGCAAAAACTCCAGAAGGTTGATGTAATAAGTTTTCCCCATTTTGCAGCTGAGGAAATTGAGGCAATCTGTAATGAATTAACTTGCTCAAGGACACATAGATCTTAAGTGTCTGAGGCCAGATTTGAACTCTGGTATCCCTCATGTAAGGCCTGCTCTCTCTTCCCTGAACCATCTGGCTGAAGGGTTTGAACTAAATCTCAAAGAGAGCTAGGAAAATTAAAAGATGGAAGTGAATTGGGAGAGTTTCCCAGTCAAGAAGGTATCCACTGAAACAAGATGTGGAGTGATATACCTAAGGAACAGCAAGAAATCAAGTATAACTTAATGATAAATTTATGTGGATTAAACTATAAGAAATGTGGGGGAAAGAGAGCCAGATAAGGAAAGACATGAATTGTCAAACATAAGAGTTTACATTTGATCATGGAGGTTATAGAGGAACATTGACATTTATGGAATAGGAGCATGACATGGTCAGATCTATGTTTTATAAAAATCATTTTGGAAGCTGAGTGACAAATGTATTGGAATGAGGAGAGACTTGTGGCAGAGATTTAAAAGAGATAGATATGTAAATGTACAGGAAAGGAGTGGGGAGGGCCTGAATTAGAGTAGTGTCTGTGTGAGTAAAAAGTAAAATTGGTGAAATGGACGAGAAGATTCAGAATCTAGTTAGAGAAAATGACACCCTGAAAGATAAAATCAACCAATTGGAAAAGGAGACTCAAAAGTAAAATGAAGACAGCAATTCATTAAAAATTAGAATTGAGGAAGTGGAAGCTAATGACTCTATGAAGCATCATGAAGTAGTCAAACAAAATGTAAAGAATGAAAAAAAAAGAAGAAAACTTAAAATATCTGATTGGAAAACAACTGACCTGGAAAATAGATCCAGGAGAGAAATTTAAGAATTACTGGCCTACTGCAAATCCACAATGAATAAAAGAGCCTGAACCGTATCTTCAAAGAAATCCTAAAGGAAAATTGTCCTGAGATGTTAGAACCAGAGGGAAAATAGTCATCACAAGAATCCACTAATCACCCCCTGAAAGAGATCCCAAATTGAAAACCCCAAGAAATATTATACTCAAATTTAAGAATTATCAAGTCAAGGAGAAAATACTGCAAGTAGCTAAAAAGAAACAATTCAAATATTGTGGAACTACAGTCAGGATCATGCAGGATCTTTCAGCTTCTACATTAAATGACAGGAGAAATTAGAATATGACATTCCAAAAGCCAAAGGTACTTGGACTACAACCAAGTATTAACTACTCAGCAAAATTGAGCATAATTTTCTCAGACAAGGAGATGGATATTTAATGAAACAAGGGAATTCCAGACCTTCCTGATGAAAAGGCCATTTTCAATGGAAAATTTGATCTTCAAATACAAAACTCAAGAGAGACCTAAACGGGTAAACAGGGAGGAAAAACCCCACAAACCTTGTTAATCAACCAGGGCAAATTGTTTACATCTTTATATAAGATTACATTGTTTTATACATGTTATGTGTATATATATATATATATATATATATATATATATATATATATATATATATGTATATATATATGTCAATCTTGAGAATAATACAGTAATTATGACAATTGAAAGGCATACACATAGACTGTGGGTGTTAGTATAAAATACTTAATATAATGATAAAAAACATAACCAAGAGATGTAAAAGGAAGGTTCTTGGAAAAGAGGTAAGGAGATAGTAGAAAAGGGTAAATTACATAACATAAAGAGGCATAAAAACATACTATAGTAGAGGGAAATAAGGGAGGGAGAAGAGTAGTATATAAGCTTTACTCTCATCTGATTTTGTTCAAGAAGAGAATAACACAGTCTGATAAGTATAGAAATCAAACTTCTCCTACAGGCAGTAGGAGGGGAAAGGGGAAAGAAAAGGGGGGGGGGCTGTTCAGAAGGGAGGGAAGAAGTAGCAAGGTGAAAAGGATAAGATAAGGGAATCAAGAGGGAGTGTAAAGTGAGGAAGGTGGTGGTTGAAAGCAAAACTCTTTTGAGGATTGGAAGGGAGAAGGGAGAAATAAAAGCATAAACAGAGGGGAAACATAATGTAGAAAAAGACACAGATAGTAAACAAAACTGTGAATGTGAATGTGATGAACTCGCCCATAAAAGGGAAGCATATAGCAGAATGGATCAAAATGATAATCCTACAGTATGCTATTTACAGGGAGCACATTTGAAACAGGGGGATACACACAGGGTTAAGGTAAAAGGATGGAGTAGAACATATTGTGTTTCAGCTAACATGAAAAAAAAAAGCAGGGGTAGCAATCCTAATCTCAGACAAAGCAAAAGGAAAGATAGATCTTATTAAAAAGAGATAAGGAAGGACACTATATCCTGATAAAAGACACCATAAACAATGATGCTATATCATTATTTAACATATATGGATCAAGTGGTATAGCATGCAAATTTTTTAGAGGAGAAGTTAAAGCAGTTGCTAGAAGAAATAGACAGCAAAACTATAATAATGGGAGACCACAACCTTCCCCTCTCTGAACTTGATAAATCTAACCTCAAAATAAACAGGAAAGAAGTTAAGGAGGTAAATAGAGTTTTAGAAAAAGGCAGATATGATAGACCTCTGGAAAAAAATGAATGGGGATAAAAAGGAATACACTTTTTTTTCTCAGTGGTACATGGCACATACTCGAACACTGGCCACATACTAGGGCATAAAAACCTCACAATCCAGTGCAGAAAGACGGAAGGAGTCAAAGAACATCCTTTTCAGATCATGATGCAAAAAAAAAAATATTTGTAAGAAAGAACCATGGAAAAAAACTAAAAATTAATTGGAAACTAAATAATCTAATTCTAAAAATGAGTGGACCAAGAAGAAATCATAGAAATAATTAATAACTTCATTCAAGAAAAGGATAATAATGAGACAACATACCAAAACTTATGGGATGCAGCAAAAGCAGTTAGGGGAAGTTTTATATCTCTGAATGCTTACATGAATAAAATAGAGAAAACAATAAAATAGGCATGCAACTGAAAAAGGTAGAAAAAGAAAAAAATTGAAAATCCCCAATTAGATACCAAATTAGAAATACTGAAAGTCAAAAGAGAGATTAATAAAATTGAAATCAAGAAAACTATCGAAGTAATAAATAAAGCTAAGAACTGGTTTTATGACAAAACCAATAAAATTGATAAACCTTTGGTCAATTTCATTAAAAAAGAAGAAAACCAAATTACCAGTATCAAAAGTGAAAAGCATGTATTCACTTCCAATGAAGATGAAATTGAAACAATAATTAAGAATTATTTTGCCCAATTGTATGCCCATAAATTTGATAAACTTAGGGAAATGGATGAATATTTACAAAAATACAAATTACCCAGGTCAACATAAGAGGATGTAAGTTGCGTAAATTACCCCATCTCAGAAAAAGAAATTGAGCAAGCCCTCCCTAGGGAAAAAATATCTCCAGGGCCAGATGGTTTTACATGTGACTTCTAACAAACATAGAAAGAACAATTAATTCCCATACTCTATAGATTATTGGGGAAAATAGGTGAAGAAGGAGTTCTACCAAATTCTTTTTAGGGCACAAATATGGTAGTATTACCTAAACCAGGAAGAGTCAAAGCAAAGAAAGAAAATTATACACTAATTTCCATAATGAATATTGATGAAAAATTTTAAATAATGTATTAAAAAATGATTGCAGCAACTTCTCAGGAGAATAACACACTATGACCAGGTAGGATTTGTTCCAGGAATGCCAAGCTTGTTCAGTTTTAGGAAAACTATCAGCATAATTGATCATATCAATAACAAAACTAGCAGAAAACATGTGATTATTTCAATTTGTTAATTACTATTCAATTTGGTACTACCTTTAGCATTAAGAGAAGAAAAAGAAATTGAAGCAATTAGAACAGGTAAAGAAGAAACTAAATTATCACCTTTTGCAGATGATATGATGATTTACTTAGAGAATCCTAGAGAATCCAGTGAAAAACTATTTGAAATAATAAAGAACTTTAGCAAAGTTGCAGGATATAAAATAAATCCACATAAATCCTCGGCACTCCTGTATATTACTAAACAAGCCCCAAAGCAAGAGATAGAAAGAGAAATCCCATTTAAAGTTACTGCAGACAGTGTAAAATATTTGGGATTCTACCTGCCAAGACAAACCCAGGGCCTATGTAAACATAATTATGAAACACTTTTCACAGAAATAAAGTCAGATCTAAATAAATGGAAAATATCATTTCCTGATGGTTAGGCTAAGCTAATATAATAAAAATGACAATTTTACCTAAATTAATTTGCTTATTCAGTGCCATACCAATTGGACTACAAAAAGTATTTTACAGAGCAGGATAAAATAATAACAAAATTCATCTGGAAGAACAAAATGTCCAGAATATCAAAAGAATTAAAGAAAAGAAATGCTAGGAAAGGTGGCCTAGCCATACCAGATATCAAACTGTGCTATAAAGGAACAGTCATCAAAACTTCCTGGTACTGGCTTAGAATCAGAATAGTGGATCAATGGAATAGGTTAGATACACAAGATGAAGAAGTCAGTGACTATAGCAATCTACTCTTTGATAAACCCAAAGAATACAGCTTCCAGGCTAAGAATTCACTCTTTCATAAAAACTGCTGGGAAAATTTGAAATGGTATGGTAGAAACTGGACATAGGCCAATATCTTACACCATATAACAAAATAAAGTCAAAATGGCTTTATGATTTTGAAATAAAGGCTGATACCATAAGCAATTTGGGAGAGCAGGGAATAGTTTACCTATCAGGTCTATGTATTAGGAGGGCAGAGTTTATAATCTCAAAGAGGATCATAAACATGTCTGAAAGGTTCGGAACCGCCGGATATAAGAAACTCTCAAAGTAGAAGGCAGAAGAATCAAAACATATATTTAGGCTCCACAGTAACCAACCCATGAACCAGCAACCCCATTTTGATATATTGATCAAAAGCTTCCAGGCCCAATAAGTACGCCTTGAAAGAGTAACCAGGAGGCTACAGAGAAGCATGATTGCATAAAGCAAAATCATGCTTCCCCCTCTATGGTAAAAAGATTACCCACTGGCCTGAAGTCTTTGTTCAGCTTCCTCCCGTAGGTCAGCTCTGCTACTGGCAGCTCCTGCTTCAGCTGTGGCTGTGGCTGTAGCAGCCTCTGGCTCCAACAGGAGCTGCTTTTAACCATCCAGCTTCTGCGGGGGGGGGGGGGGGGGGGGGGGGGGGGGGGGGGGGGCGGTGTAAGGTACGCCGGGGAAAGCACAGGTTCTTTCAATCTGCTTAAGCAAGGTGAAGGGGTTGACTGGGAAAGCACAGGTTCTTTCCATCAGCTTAAGCAAGGGAAGCAAGGTGAAGGGGCCGACAAGCTTACTCCAGTCCAACATACAAACAGCATTCAGTTCAGGGGAAAAAGCCAAACTAGTCAAGGGCACTTGTTGACTAAGTGCTAAGGAGCCCATTTTTGGTTGCCAATACAGTCTATTGGAAAGGGAAGAATTCATGACCCAACAAGAGATAGAGAGCATTACAAATGCAAAATGGATAATTTTGATTATGTTAAACTAAAAAGGTTTTGTGTAAACAAAGCCAATGCAACAAAGATTAGGAGGGGAACAGAAAATTGGGAGAAAATCTTTACAACCAGTGTCTCTGATAATGACCTCATACCTATAATATACAGGGAACTGAGACAATTTTAAAGGAATAAAACCCATTTCCCAATTGAGACATGGTCAAAGGATATAAACAGGCAGTTTTCAGAGAAAGAAATTAAAGATATCTATAGGCATATGAAAAAATGCTCTAAATCACTATTGATTAGAGAAATGGATATCAAAACAACTCATAGGTACCACATCTTTCCTGTCAGATTGGTAAACATGACAAAAGAGGAAAATGATAAATGCTGGAGAGGATGTGTGAAAATGGGAACGTTAATACATTGGTGGAGTTGTGAACAGATCCAGCCATTTTGGAGAGCAATTTGGAACTATGCCCAAAGTGCTATACAAATGGGTATTCCCTTTGATCCAGCAATACCACTCCCAAGTATATAAGCCAAAGAGATCACTCAAGTGGTAAAGGAACCCATATGTACAAAAATATTTATAGCAGCTCTTTTTGTGGTAGCAAAGAATTGGAAATCGAGATGATGCCCATCAATTAGGGAATGGCTGAACAAGTTGTGGTATATGAATGTAATGGAATACTATTGTGTATGGAATACTATAAGAAATGGAGAATATATAGACTTCATAATAACCTGGAAAGACCTACATGATATGATGCTGAGTGAGAGGAGCAGAACCAGGAGAACATTGTGCACAACCACAGACATATTGATTCTGTGAAGACTAACCCTGATAGACTTTGCTCTTCTCATCAATACAAGGCTCAAAGATAGCTCTGAAGGGGGAAAAGCTAGCTACATCCAAAGCCATAACTGAATGCAGATTGAGGCAAACTATTTGTTCTCTCTTTTTTTCCTCTTCTTTTTTGGTTTTGTTTCTTCTATCTCATGATTCATTTCATTGATCATAATTCTTTCCAACTTGACTATTGTATAAATAAGTTTAATGTAAAGTTTTATATGGAATCTACATCAGACTGCATGCTATCTGGGGGGTCTGGGTAGTGGAGGGAAGGGAAGAAAATTTGAAACTCGAGAACGTGTAGAACTAAGTTTTGTAAGCTAAAAAATAAAAAAAAATCTAATTTATAAAAAAATTAGAGAATATTAATTGCTCAAGAGAAAGCTGAGTTCATGTAATAAAATGACAATGCAACTTAAATTAATTTACTTGTTCAGTGCTATACTGATTAAACTACAAAGAATTTCTTCATAGAGCTAGAAAAAAATAAAAATAAAGTTCATCTAAAGGACCAAAAGGACAAGATTATCATGTTGATCAATAAAAAATGGAAGGGGCCCTAGCAATACCGATCTAAATCAATACAAAAGTCTGTAATCTTCAGAAGAATTTGGTACAGAATAATAAATGAAGTAGTCGATTAATAGAACAGTATATAATTATACTCTATATATTTATATAGTACATATTTATGTTTATATAGTATATTGATATTTATGTAGTCCATAAATGTATAGTATACAAAAGCACCTGAGGAAAATAATGTAATTTTTGATAAACCCAAAGAGCCCAACTATTGGGTTGAGAACTAACTACTTGAAAAAAACTGATAAAAATGGGACATCAGGTCTGGTAGAAATTGGGAATTGTTCAGTAATTCACATTGTATACCAAGATATGCTCAAAATGTGGACATAATTTAGTCATAAAGGGAAATATCATAAGGAAAATAGTGGACTTGAAGAAATCACCTGACAAATCTATGGATTGGAAAAGATTTCATAACCATGCAAAAAATAGTGATGCTCATGAGAGATATAATCAATAACTTTGATTGTATGATTTTTTAAAAAGTTTTTGTACAAACAAAACCAATGTGGCTAAAATTCAAAGAAGAGCAGAACCTGGAGGTAGGGAGGGCTCTTTGTAGTAAGTTTATTTGATCAAAGCATCATTTCCCAAGTGTATAGGGAACTCTGCCAAATTTATGGGACTATGAGCCATTCCCCAAGTGATGAATAATCAAAGAATATGATTAAGAATTTTTAAAGGAAGAAAACAGTTTTCAATAGTTGTATGAAATATATTATAACTCACAAATGATTAGAGAAATATATGTTAAAACTATTCCGAGGTACCATCTCCCACCCATCATATTGGCTAAGATGGTAGAAAAGAAAAATGACAAATGCTGAAGGGGAAGTAAGGGGAAATAGGCATACTAATGCATTGTTGATGGATCAAGGAGTTTGGAACTATGTCCAAAAACTATTAAACTGTGCGTACATTGGAACTGCCCAATACCACTACTGGGTTTATACTGCAGGAGATTAAAAATAAAGTTACAACAAACTATACGTGTTAAAATGTTTAAAGCAGTTGTTTTTTCATGGAGAAGAACTGGAAACTGAGGGCATACCCATCAGTTGTGATGAGCCATTTATGCCATATAAATATGGGATACTACTATGCTCTTAAAAATAATGAAGGGGGTAGTTTCAGAAAAAAAAAAACCTGGGGAAATTTTGTAAAGTGATTCAAAGTGAAGTGAGCAGAGCCAAGAGAACAGTGTACTGTACACAGTAGCAGCAATAATATAAAGATAATCAACTGGGAAAGGCAAAAACTCTGATCGATACAATGACTCACCACAGTTCCAAAGGACTCATGATAAATCATGCTGTCCACCTCCAGGCAATGAACTTAAACTACAGATTGAAGCACTTTTTTCGCTTTACTTTTTTTTCCTCTCCTTTTCTTTTTTTTCTTTTTTAAGATGACTAATAGAGAAATTTGTTTTACATGACTCCTTATTTATGATGGTTTTCATATTTCTTGCCTTCACCATGGATGAAGGTCAAGTGGAGGGAATATGGTACATATTGAATTGTAATGTTTGATAAACTATACCCAGGTTCTACCAGACCATTTTTTTCATCAGTTTGGTCAAGTAGTTACTTCTCACACCAATAGTTGCAATTTTGGGGTTTATCAAACATTACAATTCAATATGTGCAACTGAATTTTTTAAAGGCATTCAACATATAAAACTAAATGATCTGAGATATTTGCTATGAAAATAATGTAATGTAAATTTTGTTTTTGCAGAATCCTCTTCTAGGCTGTAAGGCACTGAACTCCAAAAAGATAAAAATAGAAAAGCCCACCCATACTCTACCACTTTGTTGTTATTTGCATACTGTCTTCACCATTAGAAAGTGAACTCCTACTATGCCCAAAGGGCTATTAAAATGTGCATACCCTTTGACCCAGCCATACCACTTCTAGGGCTATATCCCAAAGAGATCATACAAGTGGGAAATGGAACTGTGTGTACAAAAATATTTATAGCAGCTCTTTTTGTGGTGGCAAAGAATTGGAAATCAAAAGGATTCCCATTAATTGGGGAATGGATAAACAAATTCTGGTATATGAATGTAATGGAATATTATTGTGCAATAAGATGTAAGAAACAGACAGACTTCATTATAACCTGGAAAGACTTATATGAACTGATGTTGAGTGAAGGGAGAAGAACCAGGAGATCATTATACACAATTACAGACACACAGTATCTGTAAGGACTAACTTTGTTAGACTTGACTCCTCTCATCAGCGCAAGGTTCAAAGACAGCTCCAAAAGATTCATGATGGAAAAAGCTATGCACATCCAGAGAAAGAATTGTGGAGCTTGAATGCAGATTGAGGCAAACTATTTGCTCTCTTTTTTTCCTACTTTTTTGCTTTAGTTTCTCCTTTCTGATGATTCATTCCATTGGTTATAATTCTTATTTGCAACTGGACTATTATGTAAATAAGTTGAATGTGAAGGTATATGTAGAACCTATATTGGAATACATGCTGTGTTGGTGGGGGAGGTAGGAGGAGAGGGAGGGAGAGAATATTTGGAACTCCAAAACTTGTGGAACTGAATGTTGTAAACTAAAAGTAAAAATTAATTTATAAAAAAAGTCAACTCCTCGGGGGCAAGAACCCTCTTTTGTCTTGCTATATATCTCTAGAGCTTAGCTCTGGGCCCAATACTTAATACTTGTTCCATGACTTAATGATCCTACATTTCTATCCAAATAAAAAATAAGGGGGGAGGGGAAGACAAGTCCTTAGCTAATTAGAAAACAAGTAACTGAGTAATCTTGAAAAATTTTCAAGCATGGAACCATTTGCTGTTTTTCAGTCATTTTTCAGTTCTGTAAAACTCTTGGTGACCGCGTTTGGGGTTTTCTTATTGAAGTATTTTGGCATTTCCTTGTCCAGCTCATTTTCCAGAAAAGAAAACAGAGACAAACAGGGTTTAGTGACTTGCCCAGAATCAAACAGCTACCTAATGCCAGATTTGAATTCATAAAGATAAATCTTCCTGATTTCAAGTCCAGTGCTCTATTCCACTCTGCCACCTAGCTGGAACTTATCTACAGATATGGCCCTAGGTATGCTTACATCACCACATAATGTTTTCTTATGAATGCTTCAGAAGGAGTAAAAGAAGGAGACTGGGGCATCAGAAGGAACATCTCAGGCATCTTCTAGCTGACCAAGAATATCAAAAAGGTCAACTAAGGCTGTCTCTCCATTTAGTTTTAAAAGTCTAAGAAACATGAATGGGGGGGAGGAGATACACCTGAGAGAAAAGCCCAGTCATAGCTACCCACTTAGGTTCACTTGAAAGAATAAGCTTATTGAATGGAAAGGTGGAGTATTTGTTACATAATGTCATTAAAAATCTTGTTGAATTACTAACTAGACATGAATTCTCTCTCTCTCTCTCTCTCTCTCTCTCTCTCTCTCTCTCTCTCTCTCTCATCTTTACCCCCTCTTTCTCTTTCTTTGAAATGCAAGTTAAATATAGATGGTGATGATGATGGTTGATGATGTGATTCTGTTATACTTAACTCCCCCCGTTATTGCTGACTAATTGATACTTTGGATCATAGTATCATAGTTTTATACCAGAAAGAGGCCTCATAGGTCATTTCTTCCAGTTCTTTCATTTCATAGACATGAAAAGTGAAACCCAGTTTTCTCATGTGTGAAGGTCGAGTCCCTTGTCCAAGGTCGCACTAGCAGTGGGTCAGAATTCAGTTGGGAGCCTGGCTTATGTGACTCCAGCGACAGTGCTATTTGACTGGGTCATATGCAGCACCAATTCTGAAATAAGCTTGTCTAAGCCACACCCCACTCCAACCCACCCCCTTACAAATGCTATTGAAAGCTACTATAGGTAATAGTACCTAGTCCTATTGAATAAACCTTTCATGCTTTTGGTAGGAACATGTGAGACAACAGGTTTTGATGAGAACTGAACAATGTGTTGCCATCTGGCCAGAACAATAAACCAGCGCTAGTGAGCACTAGACTTGGCATTTATGAAATTTCAGTGATAATGTATTACTTTATTCATTAAAGAGTTATCACATTATTAGCAAAAAATACCTCCATTTTGAGACTCAGATAATAGTAGTTACTCCATGAGCTGAATATCACATTGATTTTAATAAGACTTTTAAGTATGGATGTTGTTGTCGGGTGAATTTTTAAAAATCCAGTAAGCCAAGTTTGACTCTGTTTACATGCTTTAATGAGGTTTTAATCTTCCTTGACATGTTTATTCAGGTTATTTGTATTACAATATAAAAATACCTTAGGTGTACTTGAAGGAATCAATATTTCTTTCATCTTGAGCCCAAATAGTACTCTAATTTCTATCTTTAAACAGTCCACAGTCCTGGGAAAATAATAGTATCATAGTTCTCTGTGTGTGTGACTCTGTGTATCTGTCTCTGTCTTTCTCTGTCTCTCTGTCTCTGTCTTTGTGTCTGTCTGTCTGTCTCTCTCTCTCTGCCTCTCTCTTTCTGTCTCTGTCTCTCTCTCTTACAAGATTAATTCTAATGGAACTATAGAATTTAAATCTTTATGAAGATTTTGTGAATTCTTTCATTTTCTAAAAGAATAATTGAATATAAAACTGACTTTGCTTTGCTGAGATTGGCAAACATATCTAAAAGAGCAGCTTTAAGTAAAAGTAAAATTAATGAAGGATGCTGTAAAATAGAATGCTAACATAGGTCTTCATAAATCAAGACAACTTCTCTAAATAACTAGCTTTGCACTCTGTGATGTCAAGAGGCTACGCATGGCTGAGATTGCTCCTCCCCTCTCCCCATCCCCCCATTACTCGTAGAACCTAGCACTAACATGTAAAAATGTAGTCATCATTTGGAAAAAGTCTGTCACAGCTTTCTCTGAATTTGGCATAATAATTTGGCATATAAAGGGAGCTTATTGCCCAATGATTGGAGAAGAGACAAAACTAAAAGCAAGGCTGAGAAAAGGAATGGAAGAAAGGAGAAATGCAAACAGAACCAGTTTTGACTCTTATTATTTAAATATATTTATAATCATGGAAATCTGGCACCACCACACAAAACTGATCCTGTGGGTAGGATGTTAGATTTGGAATCAGTTGCCTTTGCTTCTATTCATGAATATGTGTGGCTCCAGACAGAGTAGACGAGTCACTTTCCTCCTCTGGCCTTAGATTTCTCATGTTGAAAATGAGGGGTTTGGACTATATAATCATTAACGTCCATTATAGCTTTGATTTTATTATTTTATAATCTCTCTTAATATATTCCATGGCAGTTAGCAATGTGCAAAGATCAAAATTAGCCAACATGGCATCCCTTAGTTTCTAGAATGGTAAATAGAAGAGAAACACTATTTACTTCGGTACTATTAGATTGTATTTTTTTTCAGGAGTACATATTACATATTTTCCTTTATCTCTATCTCTACACCTATCCTTAATAACTGATTGAGCATTGCCTCAGTCAAACTGAGACCTGTTAAAGACCTTAGCTTTTAAAAAGGCCAAGGTCCCCCACTGTATCCGAGGCTATCTCCAATTGCCCTGATCTACATCTTACCACTGGAGCCAGGTGCTCCAGAGGAGAGAGTAAGGCTTGTTGCTTTGTATAGCCCTCCTTCACTGAAATCCAATTCGCTTACATGTCATGGCATCACCTCAGGACAAACAACAACAGTAATCTATATGTCAATTTATGCCTGATTCTCAATCTCTGTAATAGATATAATCCTAAAATGACTGACTCATCCTGAATTTGAACTGACCGTGCAAACTCAAGCACTTCAAAAATGTCATCAATATCATAAAATATCCAAATGAATTGGTTAAGGCAGCCTGGTGTATGTAGCTATTTTCTGAATATAAAATGACCAGATAAGTTTGTCAGATGTTATTTTAAAAAATTAAGGATAACAGCCAGGGTGAATTGCATCAAATTGGTAGTGATGTTGCTACAAATATCCTTGGTTATTGATTGGGTATTATTGACATAAGTGCAGCATTGCCAGGCCCAGGCTAACTGATTGTTAGGCCTAGTGTTACAATGATGACCAAGGTCTCTAGCCCAGCTGTGGGCCAATGTTGTGCCAACCTGATAAATTGCAACATGAGAATCCAGCTTCCAGGGAGCCTTATAGGTAGTACCTACATCTTTATTGACAGGACCTTGTGATTCCAGGCAATCACTACCCACAGCTATAGGCCCTATGGCCTTAAATAACTCCAGGCCATCATTATCCTCAAACACAGACATTCAATTGTCATTCCATAAAGTACTCCAACTCTAAATGACAAAATCACAAAGGAGATCAGAAGCACCTGGGTCAACCAGTACCTAGACAGAAATTTTCTAGATAATATGCCTTTATTATTTCAAGTGCTTTTATTCTGTATCACTATTATCACTACCACCACCACAACCACCAGAACAACATCAACAATGATACTTATCGTGTATATAGCAAATTAAGGTTTGCCAAGAATTTTACATAGGTCAGTTCATTTGAGCCTCACAACCACATTAAGCAATGGGTGCAATTGTTATCTCCATGTTGCAAATGTGGAACCTGAGTCACGGAGAGTTTAAGTGAGCTGCCCAGAGTCACAGAGGCAGTCTGCATTCTTAGCAGGATTTTCGGTGTCAATCAGTCAACGTGTATTTATTAAGTGTCTGTTATATCCCAGGAACTATGTTACGCATTATGTGATCTTGGACAAGTCACCTTTCTCCTAGAGCCTTTAAGTTGTAGTAAAGATAGTAACTTCTTTTGGTAGAAGTAATTTTCTTCCCAGGGTCTCCCCTCTAGGAAATAGATGACAAGTCCACTTTTAGTCTTGTGCTCATTTATATAGGGTCTTAAAGTGTGTAAAGTGTCTTACTCCCAACACTTTTGTGACATACGTAGTGTAAGTATTGTTATACTCATTTTCCAGATTAGTAAACTGAATCTTAGGTGAAATGGACTTACCCAAATTAGTGAAGTTGTTTAAAATAGCATTGGTAGAAAAATATGATCTGAAGCTTCATCTCTTACCTCCAAGTCTAGTATTCATTTCCCTATACCATGATACCTCTTTCTTTCTCTCCCTCTCCATCATCCCTCATCTCACAGCTTCTCCTCCCTCTCTCCTCCTCCCACAAGCATTCAGCTACAATGTATCTATCTCTTAATTTTGCTTGAGTTTGAATCCATTCCTTATTCTAAAGTAATTTTGGTGCTGTACTTCTTATTTATTTTCCTATTCTCTATCAGAAGCTATACTTGGTTTTGACACCAAGAAACACCATATTTTCCCCCAGGATAAGTTTATCACCTGAAATTTCATTACCCACAGGTACCCCTTGGTGACCGCCCAACCTCGAATTGCTTCTTTTTGTGCCGTGCATCTTGTAAGCTCCTTGAAATAAGGCACTGTTTTTATCTTATTTTTATCTCCAGTACAGTGCCTGACACATAGTAAGTGCTCAATGAATGTTAATTGAACTGTATTTTGCACTCCTAAAATTGATCCTCTTTGATTCAAGTTGATAGTCTGTCTGAGAGAAAAATTGACTTAAAGATGGCACCTTCTGCTCTATATCTAGTCTTCTCCATCACTCAGACTAAAAGGTATCTAAGAAACCCTCATGATAGGTGAATATAATCATATGAGAATTAATATAAAGTTAGAAATATCAGTGCCCTGCTTATCACACTTTCAGCTACTTCTAGTAGAGATGCTCAGAAAAAAATATTTAAGAAAGACGGAAGTTGGGACAAGAGCTAGGTGAAAATTGAGCCCATTTTCTTAAGGTGTATTTTCTCGTTAAGCATTTTGAGAGGCAAAACAGTGGTTTGAAGAACAGAATGAGAATGTGGGATAGAAATACAAAGAAATACCTAGGGTTCTGTTTGGAAAACTGGCCATGGGAAAAGAGGGAGGCTCAAAGGAATAAAGAGTTAACAGTAGAGTGGGATTAAAAATTCAGTCCCTCCATTTCTTTTCTGATCAGTCAACTGTATCTTGCATATGATATGATGAAGACCAATTTTTCAAGTCACATTTCGATACGAAAGTCCAAGATCTGGAATAAAAATTGTTTTAAAACATATACCATAGTGAAGCTGGGAGAATGCTGGAACTGGAGTCAAGGGGCTAATATTTGAATGGATGGTCCCTTATCAAGTACATTATAGTGTGTGGAAGTGCCTTCCATATCTCAAATTTTGTAATTCTTTTCACAGAAACCTTGATTTTCACTACTCTTTTTCCTCTGGGGAAGTCACTTCTGCTCTCCATCATCCAATCTTGCTCATTCCCCAACTCCGAAACTATTTGTCTGCTTCCACCTTCCTCAGACTGATGATGCCTCAACTGCAAACCCTTCCCTAGGGTCTGCCCTCCTTGTCTTCTGATGTTTCCCATCCTTCACTCCCAAAAACTTTGCTTTCAGAATGGGTTAAGAGCTAATGATGGTCAAATAGTTCAAGGGACTAGAGTAGATTTGATGTAAAGTTAGAGATCATAGGCAGGGATAGGGAATGCCTGAATTTTCCTATATTTTTCCCTGTCAGTAATTTGGTGGTGGTGGTGGGTAATCTGGCCCCTGGTGCTTAGAAGCTCCTGAGAAATACACCTGAAATTTCAGAAGCCATGGATTTAGACTCTTTATTTCTTGTCTCCACATATTTTTCCTTAGAGTGAAGGTTTTGTTAGGAGTTTAATTGAAGCTATAATTCCCTTAGCAAAGTTATCTGTTAGAATGACATATTTATTTTTAGCTAAAGTGCCCTTATATTAATCAAAGTGTAGTTTAATTCTATGTATTCTAAAATTGTCTCTCCCTTTTTCTTGGGAAATATTTGTAAATGGAGAGTGTGTGCGTGTGTGTGTGTGTGTGTGTATGTGTGTGAAAGAGAGGGAGGGAAGGAGGGAGGCAGAGAGAGAGAGAGAGAGAGAGAGAGAGAGAGAGAGAGAGAGAGAGAGAGAGAGATGTTCTTTGCAGATGTTGTATTTACAAGTTTAAAAAGCAGCAAAAATTAAAACTCTTAGAATATTTGACAGGAACATGCCTATAAAAGAGAATTATAGTTTTTGTAGAGAATGCAATTTATGTTAGTAACAATGATTACATTGTGGTCCAGATACACATTTAAAATAGTTGTTAATTCTATATCTAGACCACTGAGGATGGTATTTCCTTTCAAAGTGAGGGTATTAACAGAAAATAAATTCCTATGCTATTTCCACATTCAAAGTCACATGTATATGACAAGCTTGGGGAGGTTACACTTGTTTTGTTTTGTTTTTGATTGTTTGTTTTTAACAGGCCATGTGGTATGATTAAATGAACATTGAGTTTGACACTGGGGGACATAGCTTTGAAACCTAGCTTTAGCAACTCCTAAGATACCTAGCGAAAGTCACTTCATGCCGTTGCGTCATCTGTTTTGATGAGTTTCCTTATCTGTTGAAGAAGAGTTTGACTTATAAACCTTTAACAGTTCAGGGCTCACAGTATGTTTTCTTGTATGGTTATCAAGCACCTTCTCATGGAACACAGCTGGCCTAGGTACTTCAGGCAACCCTACAATACTGAACTATTCCCTTTCGAATAGGCGGTGAGCTGTGCCTCTGATTTAGCCTGATTCTGTGGTTAGTCCCATAAATTGGTTTATAGATTATGCAAATAATATGTAATCAATAGTCAAGGTTATTTGTGGTAATATGCAAATCTATTGGTATAATTACCATGGTGATTATATATTTTATGCACAACTCATTCCAAGAATGTCTGGTTACTTACATTCAGAAAAAAATAATTATCAAATCTTGCATGAATATATCACTATTTAAAAAAATGAAATCTATTAAATAGGAAGATAGAAAAGACTTTTAGCAAGAATAATTAATAAAAGATGTGTTCCACTCTTTGAGGAATTTCTGAATTAAGAAAAAAATACTAGCATATTGAGAAGAACATGACATAGAAAACATGTTATTTTATCTCTTTCAGAAGCCAATACGATGCCACATTGGAGCTGGAGGAGGTGATGTTTCATTCTAAGGGCCATCAAAGTTATTTTAGTGATAGCCTATCAAAGGCTCTATGACACTGGTTAATCCCCAAATGTATTCAATAAATGTGAAATAGTCTTTAATAAATTGAGAAAGAAATCCTGTGAATAGCATGTCCAGTATGAGGGAGACCATGTTGGGGAGTCTCTATATGGACACTACCTGGATGTACTGCAACCTGAATCATCACATTATAATAATGAACATAGGTGGCTGAAACAAAAATTTTTACACAAGTATTTCTGGTTCAAAATTGAGGCTGTACTAGCCTTTATAAAATCTAGCTGGCTCAGAAGGGACATTGTATAATTAATAACATGTTTTACCTGTAGTCAAGAGGACCTGAGTTCAAATTGCTCCTCCTCAAAGAGGGGTGGGGGGAAGCCAAGATGGCAGCACGAAAAGAGGGACTCACTTGAGCTCTCCCATAAATCCATCCAAATACCTGTAAAAAATCACTCTAAACAAATTCTAGAGCTACAGAGCCCATGAAATGACAGAGTGAAACAAGTCTCAAGCCCAAGATGGTCTGAATGGTCCCTAGAAAGGGTCTATCACACTGTGCTGGGAGTGGAGCACAGCCCAGCATGGCCTGTACCAGGAGAGACCAGGCTGGAGTAGACTGGGCAGAGCAGGCCTCAGGGCCCTAAATCACTGAGCTGTGACAGTTCCCATATTTCTCAACCCTCAAATACCAAAGACAACTTAGCAGGTCAGTTGGAAAACTATTGGATCTGGGAGAGAGAAAGGCATGGTTGGGCCCCAGGCTGCAGTAGTGGCTGCAGCAGCAGCAGTGGATGCTTCCAGAGCCCCAGACCCACAGATTGTGGGGGAAATCAAGTTGCTGATCAGAGCAGAACCACAGGAATCTTTGCTGGTACTGAGGGAGAATTCTCTTGCTTTGCCCTGTTTGGATCTGGGTCACAGTCCTGGTTGGCATTCCTTGGGGGAGGAGGAGTGCTGGTGTGGCAGAGCTTGTGGTGATTGTGGAGAGGGAGTCCTTCTGGTAGTTATACGGCAGAAAGGAGTGTTTGTGCTCCAGAGCAGATCACAGGCCAGGAGAGGCCTCCTCAGAATGAAAGTAGCTGAGAAACAGCAGCACAAAACCCCTGAAGCTTGGGACAGAGCACTCTCCAATCTGGAAGCAGTCATACCCTGACAAAAAGCTCAAAAGTCAAGCAATTGTCTGGGAACACGAGCAGGCAGTGTAAAAGGAATCAGACTAAAGAATCTTTTTTTTGGTAACAAAGCAGATCAAAACATAAAGCCAGAAGACAAAAAAGTCAAAGATCCTACATCAAAAGCCCCCAAGAAAAATATGAATTTGTCTCAGGCCATGGAAGAGTACAAAAGGACTTAGAACATCAAGCAAAAGAAGTAGAGGAAAAATTGGGGGGAGAAATGAGAGTGATGCAAGAAAACCATGAAAAAAGTCAGTGACTTGCTAAAGGAGACCCAAAAAACACTGAAGAAAATAAGACCTTTAAAATAGACTAACCCAAATGACAAAAGAACTCCAAAAAGCCACTGAGGAGAAGAATACCTTAAAAGACAGTATTAGCCAAATGGAAAAGGAGGTTCAAAAGATCATTGTGGAAAATAATGCCTTAAAAATAGGAATGTAGGGGGTGGAGCCAAGATGGGAGCTGGTAAGCAGGAAATACTGTGAGCTCCCTGCTGAGTCCCTCCAAAAATCTATAAAAAATGGCTCTGAACCAATTCTAGAATGGCAGAACCCACAGAACAGCAGAGGGAAGCAGGGCTCCAGCCCAGGACAGCCTGGATGGTCTCTGGGTGAGGTCTATCCCACACAGAGCTGGGAGCTGGGAGCTGGAAGCTGGGAATGAAGTGGAGCAGAGTCCAGCCTGAGCAGCGTGGACCATCCAGACCAGAAGCCAGGCGGAGGGGGCCCTGGTGCCTGTGTCGGTGAGCTGCGGCAGTTACCAGACTCCTCAATCCACAAACACCAAGACTGCTGAGAAGGTTAGTGGGAAAAGCTGTGGGAGTGGAAGGAGTTCGCGGTTCGGCTTCCAGGCCCTGGGGCAGCAGAGGTGGGGCAGCAACGGCTGTTGCTGCTTCCGGCTCTAGGCCCATCTGGTGGGAGGAATTAAGTGGTGGATCAGAGCAGGAGTGCAGCAGCCTGCTGAAGATCTAAGCCCAGCCCGGGCTGGGGGTTTTGGGTAAGGAGTAGTGCGGGTCTGACAGAGTTGGCACCTCCCCGCCCCAAATGTGGAACATAGAACTCGTTAGTCTACAAGCAGTCATACCCCATTGAAAAACTCAAAGGTCAAGTTAGTTGGCTGGGAATATGGCCAGGCAGCGAAAACGCACCGAGATTAAGTCTCAGACTTTGCATTCTTTCTTTGGTGACAAAGAAGACCAAAACATACAGACAGAAGAAATTAATAAAGTCAAAGAGCCTACAACAGAAACCTCCAAGAAAAACATGAACTGGTCCCAGGCCATGGAAGAGCTCAAAAAGGATTTGGAAAAGTAAGTTAGAGAAGTAGAGGAAAAATTGGGAAGAGAAATGAGAAGGATGAGAGAAAACCATGAAAAACAAGCCAATGACTTGCTAAAGGAGACCCCAAAAAATACTGAAAAATACACTGAAGAAAACAACACCTTAAAAAACAGACTAACTCAAATGACAAAAGAGCTCCAAAAAGCCAGTGAGGAGAAGAATGCCTTGAAAAGCAGAATTAGCCAAATGGAAAAGGAGGTCCAAAAGACCACTGAAGAAAATGCTACCTTAAAAATTAGATTGGAGCAAGTGGAAGCTAGTGACTTGATGAGAAATCAAGATATTATAAAACAGAACCAAAGGAATGAAAAAATGGAAGACAATGTGAAATATCTCCTTGGAAAAACCACTGACCTGGAAAATAGATCCAGGACAGATATTTAAAAATTATTGGACTACCTGAAAGCCATGATCAAAAAAAGAGCCTAGATATCATCTTTCAAGAAATTATCAAGGAGAACTGCCCTGATATTCTAGAGCCACAGGGCAAAATAGAAATTGAAAGAATCCATCAATCGCCTCCTCAAATAGATCCCAAAAAGAAATCTCCTAGGAATATTGTCACCAAATTCCAGAGCTCCCAGATCAAGGAGAAAATACTACAAGCAGCCAGAAAGAAACAATTTGAGTATTGTGGAAACCCAATCAGAATAACCCAAGATCTGGCAGCCTCTACATTAAGAGATCGAAGGGCTTGGAATACGATATTCCAGAGGTCAATGGAGCAGAATTAAAACCTAGAATCACCTACCCAGCAAAACTGAGTATCATGCTCCATGGCAAAATATGGATTTTCAATAAAATAGAGGACTTTCAAGCTTTCTCAGTGAAAAGACCAGAAATGAATAGAAAATT
Organism: Trichosurus vulpecula; assembly: GCF_011100635.1. Lineage (NCBI taxonomy): Eukaryota > Metazoa > Chordata > Mammalia > Diprotodontia > Phalangeridae > Trichosurus > Trichosurus vulpecula. Next base: position 423,587,648 of record NC_050575.1, on the reverse strand, counting down.
TAACTTTCAAACACAAGAATCAAGAGAAACATCAGAAGGTAATCAAGAAAAAGAACAAGAAAAAGAAATTGCAAGGAACTTACTAAAGGTGAATTGTTTTGTTGACATTCCTACATGGAAAGATGACGAGTATGATTCATGAGACTTCAGTATTAGGGTAGCTGAAGGGAACATGCATACATATATGTTTATGTATATATATATATATGGGTGAATGTGTATGTATGTATATATCTGTGTGTGTGTATATATATACATATATATGTATATATATATATGTATATATATATATATATATGTATATATATATATATATATATACAGAGAGAGAGAGAGAGAGAGAGAGAGAGAGAGAGAGAGAGAGAGAGAGAGAGAGAGAGCAGACACAGGGTGAGCTGAAGATGAAGGGAAGATATCTAAAAGAAATAAAATCAAATTAAGGGATGAGAGGGGAACATACTGAGAGAGGGAGATAAGGAGAGATAGAATGGGGTGGATTATCTCACATAAAGGAGGCAAGAGGAAGCAGTTCTGTGGGAGGAGGGGAGAGGGCGGATGAGGGGGAATGAGTGAACATTGCTCTCATCAGATTTGGCCTAAGGAGGGAATACTATACATACTCAATGGGTAATCTTACCCCACAGGAAAGAAGAGGGAAGAAGATAAAAATAAATGGTGGGGGATGATGGAGGGGTGGGCTGATGGGGGTGGAGGTAGTCAAAAAAACACTTTCGAAAGGGGACAAGGTCAAGGGAGAAAATTCAATAAAGGGTGATGGGTTGGGAAGGAGCAAAATATAGTTGTCTTTCACAACATGAGTATTGTGGAAGGGTTATACATAATGATATGCATGTGCCCTATGTTGAATTGCTTGACTTCTTAGGGAGGGTGTGGGGGGAAGGGAAGAGGGGAGAGAATTTGGAACTCAAAGTTTTAAAAACAGGTGTTCAAAAACAAACAAAAATGTTTTTGCATGCAACTAGAAAATAAGATACACAGACAATGGGGTGTAGAAATTTATCTTGCCCTACAGGAAAGGAAAGGAAAAGGGGAGGGGAGGGGAATGGGGTGACAGAGGGCAGCGCTGACTGGGGAACAGGGCAACCAGAATATACGCTATCTTGGAGTGGGTGGGAGGGTAGAAATGGGGAGAAAATTTGTAATTCAAACTCTTGTGAAAATCAATGCTGAAAACTAAATATGTTAAATAAATTAAAAAAAATTCCTACCTCTTAAAAAAAAATAAAATCAGCACCTTGAAATTAAAAAAAAAAAATAGGAATGTAGCAAGTGAAAGCTAGTGACTATGAGAAATCATGAAATTACAAAACAAAACCAAAGCAATGAAAAATGGAAGATACTGTGAAATATCTCATTGGAAAAACCACTGACCCAGAAAATAGATCCAGGAAAGATCATTTCAAAATTATTGTACTACCAGAAACCCTTGATCTAAAAAGAGAGCCTAGATATCTTCTTTCAAGAAATTATCAAGAAAAATTGCCCTGATATTCTAGAGGCAGAGGGTAAAATAGAAATTGAAAGAATCCATTGATGACCTCGTGATAGTGATCCCCAAAAGAAAACTCATAAGGTTGTCCTAGCCAAATTCCAGAGTTCCCAGGTCAAGGAGAAAATATTGCAAGTGGCCAGAAGGAAACAATTTGAGTATTGTGGAAACACAGTTAGGATAACACAAGATCTAGCAGCTTCTACATTAAGGGATTGAAGGGTTTGGGATATGATATTCCAGAGGTTAAAGGAGCTAGGATTAAAACCAAGAATCATCTACCCAGCAAAACTGAGTATAATACTTCAGGGAAATATATGGATTTTTGATGAAATAGAGGATTTTCAAGCATTCTTGATGAAAAGACCAAAGCTGAATAGAAAAATTTTACTTTCAAATGTAAGAATCAAGAGAAGCATGAAAAGGTAAACAGGAAAGAGAAATCACAAGAGACTTACTACAGTTTAACTGTTTACATTCCTGCATAGAAAGATGATATTTATAACTCATGACACTTTTCTCAGTATTAGGGAAGTTGAAGGCAATATACATATATACATATATGTATACATATATACATATACACACATATGTATACACATACATACACACATATATGTATATATATATGTGTATATATATGTACACACACACGCACGCACACACACACACACACACACACACAGAAGGCCCAGGGTGAGTTGAATATGAAGGGATGATATCTAAAAATGAAATTAAGGGGTGAAAGAGGAATATATTGGGAGAAAAACAAAGGGAGAGATATAATGGGGTAAATTGTCTCACACAAAAGTGGGAAGAAAAAGCTGTTATAATGGAAGGGAAGAAGGGGTAGGTAAAAGAGAATGAATTAACCTTGCTCTCATCAGAATTGGCTTAAGGAGGGAATAACATACACACTCAAATGTGTATTTTACCCTACAGGAAAGTAAGGAGAAGGGGATAAGAGGAGGGGGATGGTAGAAGAGAGGGCAGATTGAGGGAGGAGTTAGTCAAAAACAAATATTTTTGAAAAGGGACAGGGTCAAAGGAGAAAACTGAACAAAGTTGGACAGGATAGGATGGAGGGAAATATAGTATTTCACAAAATGACTATTATGGAAGTGCTTTGCATAACTATACATGTATAACCTATATTGAATTGCTTGCCTTCTTGAGGAGGGTGGATGGGGAGAGAAGAAGAGAGATAATTTGGAAGTCAAAGTTCTAAAAAAATGTTAAAATAATTGTTTTTACATGCAACTGGGAAATAAGATATACAGGCAATGGGGTATAGAAATCTATCTTGCCCTACAAGAAAGTAAAGGTAAATGGAATAAGGGGGCAAGGGGGGTGGTAGAAGGGAGAGGAGACTGGGGAAGGGGGCAATCATAGTACTTTCCATTTTGGGGTAGGGGAATGGAGAGATGAGGAGAAAATTTGTAACTCAATTATCTTGTGGAAATGGATGTTGCAAATAAAAAAAATATTCCTCCTCCTCCCATAACTATGTCACTTTGCAGAAAGCAATTAACCTCTCTGGGCCTAAGACATATCTACTAAAGCTCTAGAAATCTTAGGGCCTACCCTGATGAAGGTATTACCTACACTAGGAATTCCCTATGCTAATACACATTTAATATAATTATACATTATGTTATGATATCGAAACTAATTTGATACAACTAATTGTCAACTAATCCCTCTACTTTCCTACTAATTGAGTTAATTCCTGTTACCTTTATCTATGGAAAAATCCCAGAGTCCCAGAATTTTAGTGTGGTCGGGAACATAAGAGGCCACATGATTTAACACATCCTTGGAAAAGAATTTCCATTTCACCACACTAGGTAAGTGGCTATTCAGCATTTAAAAGTCTATTAGGCAACTAAAATGTATTAAGCACTTACTAGGTGTCAGGCACTGTGGGAAGTACTGGGGACACAAAGAAAAGAAAGACAGGAGATGAGGAGGGAAAGCTTTGGCAGCCAGGTATGTACTGCCCTATGAAGAATTTCAAGGGACTCCCAAAGAAGGCCTTCCCTGTCTCACAGGACAAATTCCCCATCCTTCTCTATGAAACCTACCTACTGAATTGTGAGAGCATTCTAACCACAGTCTGTCAATAATGAGTAACCCCTTTAAATAGCTGAGATACAAAAATACAGCAACTAGTTCACTTGATGATCCCACTAGATGTGGAGCAAGCAGTCAGCTGAACCTCATTATAGTATATCCTTTCTAATAAAATGAAAATCCAGATATGTAGAATTAACTATTTACAATAAATATACAAATGCTTTATGTAAAATTGTTAATGGAATGTTTCCTGTTTAATTTTTCTTAGCAATAAAAGTATTTAGAGCATATTAATGGAGTCAGACTTAATTTACTCTGCCCTCATCTTTCTTCATATCCATGACTTGTAATCTTAGAAATCATTTTTTTCCAACATCCTGCTAGTTAGATATTATTTTTTAAATGAATGAGTTCATTAAATTTGGGTTCAGATCTAATTGTTCCTTATTGGAAATGTCAGCTTTCACAGTTCATTAATAAGGGTATTATTTTAAAAGGAAGAGGCAGTGGGTGGAAGGGGGAGGGGAAGGACTTCATCCCAGAGGTTCTATTGTAATTCTGATTTGTATTTAATATTATGTTGATTTCTTTTGTGACCCTTACTGAATTATGAACTGGGGCTGAGATGGGGTGATAATACCAGGAGGTTTGTCTGATCTGGAGCGAAAGAGTTCACTACTGTTCTCTTTCACAAATTTTGACAGCTCATTTTAATTCATATGAATTCAACAAACATTTTTTAAATGTCTAGTCTATATCAGGAACTGAGGATTCAAAGGCGAAATGAAACAGTTTTTATTCTCAAGGATCTTACTTGATGTAGGAATTAATGTGCAAGTAGAAAAATATATATGAGGTAATTTTTGGGAGGAATCCCCACTATCATATACTTGAGAAGTTTTTTAACAGCCCATGTTTAATGCCAGCAGTGAGAAGAAAGTACCTACATCTTGAGGGATCACATTCTACATTTCTATAACAATAATTGTTGGGAAGTGGTTTTATACATTTAGATTAGTTTTGTTTTCCCCCATTGTCTTAATTCTTTACATCTTCTTCCTCCTTTTCATGTTTCTGTTCTCTGGGACCAATCTAATGAATCCAATCCTTTATTTTCCAAACACCACACTACTTCCATATCACATACTATTTCATTCTGTCCTTAATACTAATAGAATGGACATTCTCCATTTACTTCCTCGAAAGTATCTTCACATTATATGACTTCAGGGTCCTCTAAAATCTTGATTGTCATTATCTAGACACTCAGAAACTTAGTGGTGTCTTTCTTACATTCTGAACACATCATGCAATATGACATCATATCAATGCAGACGATATCTCATATGGAGAAACCTTTATTTGGTGAAAATAAGAAGCCTAGACAGCTAGTAAGTGGCATGGTGTTATTTCTCCTTATATCCTTGTTGTGACATAATCATCTTTAAGATCCTCTTCATGGCTGTGTAAATACCTGTGAATAAGGATTTGCATCTATGGAGGTCACAGCAATCTATTCAGACATTTTCACAACTATATGCTTCAAATTTCAGTTGTACTTAATTATAATAATCTCCATAATTATATAAAAATCATCAATTATATTGCTAATGTTCTCCACATCATCTTCTAGATATGAATAGTTGAGGAAAGCACTAGAAATTTAGATGAAGTCCTTGAAATTAACTTCAGGTAAGACAAGGAAAAATATTATTGAGGACAGATATGGATGGGTTGAAATCTGTGTCAATGAGGAGCACATTCACATCACTGAAACCATGGATTGATTTGAGTGAATAAGGTTCGCAAAGCTCATTACACACAATATCTCATTTAATCCTCATAAGAACAACAAAACAGAGGGAGTAGGTACTACAATTATTATTATACCCATTTAAAGGTGAGGATATTGAGGATGAACAAATCTTTAACACTTGCCCATGGTCACACATCTAGCAAATATGTAAGATAGGTTTGAACATGTCATTATGACTCCAAATCTAGCAGTATATCCACTGCACTCTGCATCCTTGTTGCTTTCTGAGAAGCAGCATTGGGTAGGACAATTGGAGATGGATGTGGCAATCCATGACTGGAGTCATCACACTCCCATTAACTAACTATGACACCATACTCAGAAAATAGCAACGGGAACAGTGCTCTGATCCTCAATTACTTTATCTCTAAAATGGGGATGAAAGGCAGTGCATCCAAGTGAATAGAGATCTGGCCTCAGAGTCAGGAAGACCTAGGCTCAAGTCTTCTGGCTTACACTTGTTCTGTGACTCAGGAAAATTAATTTAACCCCTCAGTACCCCCAAAAGTTTTAGACTATAAAATAAGATTGTAAATGGTAGGATTGTTGATGATTAGTTTCCTCAGGAGAAAAACCTACAACAATCAAAACATAGATCAAGGTATAAAACAAAATTTAAAAAAATATACAGGAATAATTTGAACGACCTTTTTTGCTAGGAGATTGTTCTATTGAACAATAAACTTAAATATGTGTTGTGCCTGATGGAAATGAATTTGTAATGCAAAATATTTGGAACCTACCAAGAACATCCTCAACTTTGAGTTGGTTTAGTACCAAAAGAATAAATGAACAACCTAGGGTCTAGAATCAAAAGAACATAGAATGTTTGCATAATTAAAAAAAGTATGTGCTGGTTGAATTCATTATCTCTCATGTGAATTCTGAATTTGTATAAAACCTTAAGGTTTGTTCTGTTCTGTTTTGTTTTAGCAGAAAATATGAGGTTTTCAGAGTCAGGTCTCATAATAAACCAGATTTCACATCCAGCTTCTGATAACAAACAGATCTGGGATTGTAAACAAGTAGGTGGATTTTTGGTTCCTCATGTATACAGTGAAGATGTCCATACTTATATTACCAACCTCACAATGCTGTTTTCAGAAAATTATTTTACAAACCTTACAGTTTTATAGGAATGACAGTTGTTATTTTATTAATAATATTACGATTGAGATTAATGGATTTAAAACATCAATAATGAAGCAGAAATTTGCATAACTTTAGGAAATAGAAAATTTAATAAGAATGTACAGCCAGTGACTGGTTAGTTATTTTTACATTTTCTCTGAAAGTTTGGCATGTGTCAGTTGAAAAAGAAAAAAAAAAGAAAAACTCCAAGAAAATCAAACCTGTATGTCTGATTGATTTAGACATACTCATATCACAGATATCCACTAATTGGAATACATTAGCAAGTTTCAGAGTGATCAAACTTATACTTCCAGTATATGATAACAGAGTAAATTAGAATAAGCAATGGGAAAAAAAGCAGAAGTCTGAAATGGATGAATGTTTGCACCTGGTTAAATGAGAACATTTTATTATCAATTTCATTCATTCCTGAACCTAGTCCTTACTGAGCAGTAGACTCTTAAAATGAAATGGAGTAAGTTATCCATTCGTGCGTAACTAATGTTTAACATATAAAGAAGGAAATTTTTGACTGAAATAATGAATATTCTGGGAAAATGTGACGTTGAATAATTGGATTCAGGTATAACATTAACTCATTCACTAAGCATGTATTAAACACTGACTACGAGCCTGGAACAATAATAGACTTCATGAATAGAAAGACAACATACGTGCATGTGTGCATGCACAGACACAGACACACATACACATACATGATACCCATTCACACATTCACCTTCTTTGAAGAGATTAAATTCTCCTCTGAAAAATATCATGTAAACAGATAAGTAAAAACAAAATAAAATCAATATAAATTAAATCAGTATATTTTGAGTGGATATGAATTATTTTCACTGGGTGAGGTCATTAACATGAGTCCTCAGACTGGAGGACATGAAGACAATTTGAATTACAAGCCTCATTCTCTAGGAAGTTTACCAACAAAAAGTCGCTAGTTCACTCCAGATCAGCACAGATGCATACAAAATGACACCTAGTAGATGAATTGGATTTCACATTTTAAGGCATACAAAATCTCATACATGCATTATGTCAGTAAAGACTCACAAAAACCCTATGAGTTAAGTACTACAGATACTTCAAACCTCATTTGGTACATGAGGAAATGAAGACACAGGAACATCATTAACTTGCCTATAGCCCCAGAGCTGGATGTGCAAGTCTATCTGTAAGAGGAAGTCCTACCTTAGGAAAGGAATAAAAATATAGACCACTGCAAGATAGAGGACAAAATCATAGAAGAAGATGAGATTTAGCATACCCTTCATTCTAAAAATCCACTATTTTCTTCAAAATTAGCAACCAAAGGAATGTTCTCAGAAAATTTGCACAGTTATAAAGTACATACATACATACATGTGTGTATAAACATACATATATATGTGCACACAATATGTACATATATGTGCATATACATGTATGCATGTATGTGTGTATATCTATAGAGCACTAAACCTGGAGTCAGGAAGCCTTGAGTTCAAATCTGGTCTCAGACACTAATGCCTGTGTGACCCCGAGCAAGTCACTTAACCTTGTTTGCTTCACTTTCCTCATCTGTAAAATGAGATGGATAGAAAAATGGCAAACTACTCCAGTATCTGTCAAGAAACCCAAAACGGGGTCATGAAGCCTCAGACACAACTGCAATGACTGAAAAACAAATGCAGATAAACATACACACATATTTGTGTGTGTGTGTGTATATGAATACATACCTACATGTGTATACTTGGGTATATACATGTATATGAATGTGTCTGTATATATTATGTGTGTGTGTATGTATATATATATATATATATATATATATATATATATATATATACATATACACATATATGGATGTGTGTATATAAGTATACACATATTCATATTTATGCATAGCTACGTGTATATGTATATATTTGTGTGTGTACTTAAAATTCCCAGAGTATCTCCCTCAAAAAGTGTGTGGGGCTTCCTGAAAAACTGAAACAGCAATCATGCTTTAAAAGGTATTGTAGTGTTAACAGAATAATAGACATTGCAGACACATGTGTATTTAAGCAAATGCTTAGAACCACTCATACTCTTTAATTTTTTATTTTAGAACAATTTGGGAAGTATGGATTCTAATTGTACTTTAAAATTCTTAAAATTCAGCAAGAACATTTTCAGGACAGCTTGACTGGGGATTATAGGAGGAAGAATGGTTTCCCTGAGGTTGAATGCCTGAACAGAATTTGGAAAATTATAGTAAGAAGGACTTGAGGCCTAGGGCAATATTACCCACAACTTGGAAACAAAAATTGATAATAACAATCTTAAGCTGCTAAAAATAAAGTAAGATGATTTAAAAATAAAAAATGAGTAAGCAAAGGAAAAAAGAACTTGACCATTGATAACTACTTTGGTGAAAAAGAAGATCTGGGTTGGTATTCAAAAGAAGATACTGTGTTAAAAAATATCAAGCCTCTCCTACCCTAAAGAGAAATGTCAAATCGTCACAAGCCTTCAAAGAAATCTGGAAGAACATAAAAGGAAATAAAAAATAAAATAAGAGAAAGTGATGAAAAATTAGAAGAAAATAAAAAAAAAATTTAAAAAACATGAAAAAATAGTTTTAAAGACATACAAAATCATAAAGAAGAAAACAATTCCTTGAAAAAAAAATGTGAACCATCTGATTCAAGAAACAACTGACCTGGAGAACAGATCAAGGAGAGACAATATAATAATTTTAGCATTACCTGAAAGTTATGATTAAAAAAGTATCTGGATACAATATTATAAGAAATTATTAAGGAAAATTGCCCTGAATTTCTAGAACAAGAAGGCAAAGTAGAAATAGAAAGAATGCAGTGATAAAAAACTGAAAGAGGTCTTAGGAAGAAAACTTACAGAAATATCATAGCCAAATTTCAAAAACTCCCAATTTAAAGAGACAATATTGAGAGCAAAAACAACAAGAACAACAAAATAATTTAAATTCTGAGGAAGAACAATGAAGATTTCTCAACATGTAGCAGCTTCTACAATAAAAGGCCATAGGACTGCGAACATTATATTTCAAAAAGCAAGAGCTGGGGTTGCATCCAAGAATGACTCATCCAGGTGAGTATAATATTTGATAAAGTGAAAGACTTTCAGGTATTTGTAACCAAAAAGTCAGAACTCAACAGAAAATTCAAGATAAAAGATCCAGAAGAAATATAAGGAAAACATTAAAGACTAATTATAATGCACTGATTAAGGTCAAACTTTTTACTTATAATATACTAAAGTGTAACTAATATTAGTAGTTATTAGTAATAGTATTTCTAAAACTGTTACTAAAGTATTATGAAAGAAATATTGGGGCTCACTTGTGTACAATAAGATGATTCTAAAAAAACAAAATTGGGCATAAAAAAGGTAAAGGAGAAATTATCTCATAAACACAAGTCATGAAAGGAATAAGTACTACAGAGGAAGCAGGAGAGGGGTGGAGGGCTGAAAATATGGGAACCTTATTCTCATCTGGATTGAAGAGGAAACTATCTATCTATCTATCTATCATCACACATATATACATATATACATAAATACATACATACATGTATACATATGTGCATGTATGAAGAGGTTTAGAAGTCTTCTGAACTTCTAGACAGGTGAGAATACTGGATGATAGGGTGGTCAATGGACTTTTAGAAGAGTATATTGATTAAGATAAAGGGACTGGGGTGGATAGATAAGGGAGAAGGTTTTAGAGGTGAGGAATAAGAGGGTAAGGGGAGAAGATAATGTAAAAGGAATAGAGTAAAAATAAAACAAAGAGAAATTCAGAAATAGGAGTAATAATTTTGAATGAAAACAGAGTGAACTAACCCATAAAATGGAAACAGTGAATGGAATAAAAATCAGAATCCAACAATATGTTGTTTACAAGAAACACATTTAAAAATGAGAGATGAACACAAAGTTAAAATGGAGGGCTGGAGCAGAGTTTATTATTCTTCAGCTGATGCCAAAAACAAAAAGAACCAGGGATAACAATTATGATCTCAGAGAAAACTATAGTTAAAAGAGATATAATTAAAAGATATGAACAGGGTATTTACATTTTGATAAAAGGTACCATAAACAATGAAACCATGTCAATAATGAAACTATATGCAACAAATGCTATATCTATTTGTTTTAGTTTATTTAATTTAATGTATTTAGTTTTCAGCATTGATTTTCACAAGAGTTTGAATTACAAATTTTCTCCCCATTTCTACCCTTCCCCACTCCAAGATGGTATATATTCTGGTTGCCCTGTTCCCCAGTCAGCCCTCCCTTCTGTCACCCCACTCCCCTCCCATCCTCTTTTCCCTTCCTTTCTTGTAGGGCTAGATAAATTTCTACGCCCCATTGCTTGTGTATCTTATTTTCCAGTTGCATGCAAAAACTTTTTTTTTTTGTTTTTGAACAACTGTTTTTAAAACTTTGAGTTCCAAGTTCTCTCCCCTCTTCCCTTCCCACCCAACCTCCACATGCGTATCATTATGTAAAACCCTTCCACAATACTCATGTTTTGAAAGACAAACTATATTTTGCTCCTTCCTATCCTGTCCCCCTTTATTGAATTTTTTTCCCTTCACCCTATCCCTCCTTGAAAGTGTTTGTTTTTGATTACCTCCTCCCCCATCTGCCTTCCCTTCTATCAACCACCGTTTTTTATCTTCTTCTTCCTTCTTTCCTGTGGGGTAAGAGACCCAATTGAGTGTGTATGGTATTCCCTCCTCAGGTCAAATCTGATGAGACCAAGAATCACTCATTCCCCTTCACCTGCCTTCTCTTCCCTTCCTATAGAACTGCTTTTTTCTTGCCACTTTGATGTGAGATAATTTATCTCATTCTATCTCTCCCTTTCTTCCTGTCTCAATATATTCCTCTCTTATCCCTTAATTTGATTTTATATCTTTTAGATATCTTCCCTTCATCTTCTACTCACCCTGTGCCCTCTCTCTTTCTATGTATATATATATATATATGTATATATATATGCACACACACATATATACATACATGCACACTCACATATACACTCATATATACATATATACATAAACATACATACACACACATATGCATATTCCCTTCAGCTACCCTAATGCTGAAGTCTCATGAATCATACACATCATCTTTCCATGTAGGAATGTAAACAAAACAGTTCAGCTTTAGTAAGTCCTTTGCAATTTCTTTTTCTTGTTCTTTTTCTTGATTACCTTTTCATGCTTCTCTTGATTCTTGTGTTTGAAAGTCAAATTTTCTATTCAGCTCTGGTCTTTTCATTGAGAAAGCTTGAAAGTCCTCTATTTTACTGAAAATCCATATTTTGCCTTGGAGCATGATACTCAGTTTTGCTGGGTAGGTGATTCTTCGTTTTAATCCTAGTTCCATTGACCTCCGGAATATCGTATTACAAGCCCTTTTATCTTTTAATGTAGAAGCTGCTAGATCTTGGGTTATTCTGATTATGTTTCCACAATAATCAAATTGTTTCTTTCTGGCTGCTTGTAATATTTTCTCCTTGATCTGGGAGCTCTGCAATTTGGTGACAATATTCCTAGGAGATTACTTTTTGGGATCTATTTGAGGAGGCAGTCGGCGGATTCTTTCAATTTCTATTTTGCCCTCTGGCTCTAGAATATCAGGGCATTTCTCCTTGATAATTTCTTGAAAGATGATGTCTAAGCTCTTTTTTTGATCATGATTTTCAGGTATGCCAACAATTTTTAGATTTTTTAATTTAAATTTATTTATTTAACATATGTGGTTTTCAGCATTGATTTTCACAACAGTTTGAATTACAAATTTTCTCCCCATTTCTAGCCTCCCCCCACTCCAAGACAGCATATTTTCTGGTTGCCCTGTTCCCCAGTCAGCCCTCCCCTCTATCACCCCCCTCCCCTCTCATCCCCTTTTCCCTTCCTTTCTTGTAGGGCAAGATAAATTTCTACGCCCCACTGCCTGTGTATCTTATTTTTTAGTTGCATGAAAAAACTTTTTTTTTTGAACATCTGATTTTAAAACTTTGGGTTCCAAATTCTCTCCCCTCTTCCCTTCCCACCCACCCTCCCTAACAAGTCAAGCAATTCAACCTAGGCCACACATGTATCATTATGTATAACCCTTCCACAATACTCATGTTGTGAAAGGCTAACTACATTTGGCTCCTTCCCAACCCATCCCCCTTTATTGAATTTTCTCCCTTGACCCTGTCCCCTTTACAAAGTGTTTGTTTTGATTACCTCCACCCCCATCTGCCCTCCCCTCCATCATGCCCCCCTTTTATTTTTTTTTTAATCTTCCTCCCTCTTCTTTCCTGTGGGGTAAGATATCCAACTGAGTATGTATGGTATTCCCTCCTCAGGCCAAATCTGATGAGAGCAAGGTTCACTCATTCCCCCCTCACCTGCCCTCTCCCCTCCTCCCACAGAACTGCTTCCTCTTGCCACCTTTATGCGAGATAATCCACCCCATTCTGTCTCTCCCTATCTCCCTCTCTCAGTATGTTGCTCTCTCATCCCTTAATTTCATTTTATTTCTTTTATATATCTTCCCTTCATCTTCAACTCACCCTGTGTCTGCTCTCTCTCTTTTACACACACACTATATATATATACACACATACATACACATATATAAACACACATATATATACACATACATACACATACATACATATACACATAGATATATACATACATACACATTCACACACACACACACACACACACACACACACACACACACATATATATATAAATGCATATTCCATTCAACTACCCTAATACTGAGGTCTCATGAATCATACACATCATCTTTCCATGTAGAATTGTAAACAAAACAGTTCAACTTTAGTAAGTCCCTTGCAATCTCCGTTTCTTGATTACCTTTACATGCTTCTCTTGATTTTTGTGTTTGAAAGTCAAATTTTCTATTCAGTTCTGGTCTTTTCACTGAGAAAGCTTGAAAGTCCTCTATTTTACTGAAAATCCATATTTTGCCTTGGAACATGATACTCAGTTTTGCTGGGTAGGTGATTCTAGGTTTTAATCCTAGCTCCATTGACTTCCGGAATATCGCATTCCAAGCCCTTCGATCTCTTATTGTACAGGCTGCCAGATCTTGGGTTATTCTGATTGGGTTTCCACAATACCAAATTGTTTCTTTCTGGCTGCATGCAGTATTTTCTCCTTGATCTGGGAGCTCTGGAATTTGGCGACAATATTCCTAGAAGATTTCTTTTTGGGATCTATTTGAGGAGGCGATCGATGGATTCTTTCAATTTCTATTTTGCCCTGTGGCTCTAGAATATCAGGGCAGTTCTCCTTGATAATTTCTTGAAAGATGGTATCTAGGCTCTTTTTTTGATCATGGCTTTCAGGTAGTCCAATAATTTTTAAATTATCTCTCCTGGATCTATTTTCCAGGTCAGTGGTTTTTCCAAGGAGATATTTCACATTGTTTTCCATTTTTTTCATTCCTTTGATTCTGTTTTATAATATCCTGATTTCTCATAAAGTAACTAGCTTCCCCTTCCTCCAATCTAGTTTTTAAAGTAGTATTTTCTTCAGTGGTCTTTTGAACCTCCTTTTCCATTTGGGTAACTCTGCCTTTCAGGGCATTCTTCTCCTCATTGGCTTTTTGGAGCTCTTTTGCCATTTGAGTTAGTCTGTTTTTTAAGGTGTTGTTTTCTTCAGTGTATTTTCCAGTATTTTTGGGGGTCTCCTTTAGCAAGTCTTTGACTTGTTTTTCATGGTTATCTCGCATCCTTCTCATTTCTCTTCCCAATTTTTCCTCTGCTTCTCTAACTTGCTTTTCCAAATCCTTTTTGAGTTCTTCTATGGCCTGAGACCAATTCAGTTTATGTTGCAGATTTTTGTTGTAGGCTCTTTGACTTTGTTGTCTTCTTCTGGCTGTATGTTTTGGTCTTCTTTGTCACCAAATAAAGATTCCAAAGCCTGAGACTGCATTTGGGTGTGTTTTTACTACCTGGCCATGTTCCTAGCCAAGGTACTTGACCCTTGAGATTTTCAACGGGGTATGACTGCTTGTAGAGTAAATAGTACTTTGTTCCAAGCTTGAGGGGGTGTGCTGTTGTTTTCAGAGCTCTTACAGCCAGCTCTGCCACAGCAGCACTCCTCCTTCACCAAGAACCCCCAACCTGGACTGGACTCAGATCTTCAGCAGGCTGCTGCACTCCTGCTCTGATCCACCACTTAATTCCTCCCACCAGGTGGGCCTGGGGCCGCAAGCAACTGCAGCTATAGTTCTGTAGCCGCCCCACCTCCACTGCCCCCCAGGGTGGTGGCTGAACTGTGAACTCTGTCACCCTGTCCCCAGCAGCTTTTCCCACTAAACTTCCCTGTTGTCTTTGGTGTTTGTGGGTTGACAAGTCTGGCAACTGCCACAGCTCACTGATTCAGGGCGCTGGGGCCCGCTCTGCCCAGCTCCTGGTCTGGTTGGTCCCAGCAGCTCATGCTAGGCTCTGCTCCACTCTTCTCACAGCTCTGTGCGTGATAGACCTCACCCAGCATCCATCCAGGCCGTCCCGGGCTGAAGCCATGCTTCACTCTGCTATTTTGTGAGTTCTGCAGTTCTAGAATTGGTTCAGATCCATGTTTTCTGGGAGTTGGTGGGGAGCTCACCCTACTCCCTGCTTTCCATTTGCCATCTTGGTTTGCCCCCTATAGTTATTTTTTAAGGAAAAGTTAAATACCTAAGGCAGGAAGACTAAAAACAGAAAAAAAGATAATTATAGTCCAGTTTAATTAATGAATACAGATGAAAAAAATCCTAAATAAAATACTAGGTAAAAGATTACACTATTATATTTCCAATATTATACATTATGATGAAGTGGGATTTGAATGCAGGAAAACTATTAACATAATTTATTACATCAAATATTATACATACATCCACACATACATATGTGCATATATATGATTATATCAATATGTGCAGAAAAAGCTATTGAGAAAGTTCCACTCTCATTTCTATTAAAAAAAAAACTTGAAAGAATTGGTAAAAATGAATTTTTCCTTAAATTGATAAAAAGCATTTATCTACAACCATTAGCAAGAATTTTTTGTAATTATGATAATCAAGAAGTTTCCTACTATGTTATGCCATCTTTGAGACAATTCTAATAAGAGTAATGTCCCATTGTGATCTTCCATCCCCATGTTCTCCTCCACTGTAAATCATTTTTTGTCTCTTTTATCTGAGATAATTTACCCTATTCTACCTCTTCCTTTTCACATCATTCTTTTTTCTCACCTCTTATTTTTTATGTCATCCCATCATAATCAATTTTATTTATATTCCTTCTAACTGGCCTAACATTGATGAAGTTCTTAGAATATGTATCATCCTCCCATGTAGGATTTTAAGCAATTTAACCTTATTGAATTCCTTTTGATTTCTCTTTGAAGTTAACTTTTTTATGTTTTTTTCTTGAGTCTTCTGTTTTAAAGTCCTCTATTTCATTGAATATACATTTCCCCCCAAAAAGATTATATTTAGTATTGCTGGGTGGCTGATTATTAGTTGTAATCCTATCTCTTTTGCACTCCAAAATATCATTTTTAAGCCCTCTGATTCTTTAATGTAGAGACTGCTAAGTCTTTTGTTACCCCAACTGTCGGTCCATTATATTTGACTATTTTTGGCAGCTAGCAATATTTTTACCCCTTTGGTTTGGCATCTTTGGAATTTGGCTATAATATTCCTGGGAGTTTTCATTTTAAGATACTATTCAGAAGGTGATTAATGAATTATTTCCATTTCTATTTTACTCTCCAATGTTTCAATATTAGATCAGTTTCTCTTGATGATTTCTTGAAATACAATATCTAGGCTCTTTTTTTTAAATAATGGCTTTCAGAAAGTCCAGTAATTCTTAAATTATCTTTTCTGGATCTATTGCTTTTCCAATGAGATTTTTTAAAATTTTCTTCAAGCTATTTTTTTTATTGTTTCTTGAAGTCTTATGGAGTTAGTATGTTGAAATTGCCCAATTTTATTTTTTTTTCTGGAATTATTTCCTTTAGTGACCTTTTGTATTTCCTTTTCCTTTTGGTCAATTCTGCTTTTTAAATAATTATCTTCTGTGAATTTGTATAAATCTTTTTCTTTCACTTGGCCAATTCTGATTTTAAGGAGGTCTTCTCTTTAGTAGAATTGTGAGGTTCTTTTATCATTTGGCTTATTCTTTGTTTTTAAGGGTATTATTTTCTTCAGCATTTTTGTGTGTTTATTTTTTACCAAGCTGTCAACTCTTTTTTTCATGATTTCCTCCAATCACTGTTCTTCATTTTTCCCAATTTTTCCTCTCCTTCACTCATTTTATTTTTATTTTTTTAACTCTTCTAGGACCTGGACATTTTTTAATGGGATAGTGAGTTGATAAGAGAGATATAGAAAGATTACCTATCAGGAATAAAGGACCAATTGACTTTGTGTAACATAAATTTATAGTAAACCCAACAGGAAGTTTCATTTATTTTATTCCCCTTTCTTCAGCAGCACTTCTGTAGGAGTAAAGGCTGCAGAAGATGGGAGTGATTCAATGTTGAAGTTTGGAAGGATGCATGCGAATATGCTAAGGGAACTAGAAATGCAAGAGAAGAGGACAGTGTAGAGTTAAAATGGTTCACCAAAGGAATAAAATGAGACAAAGAAAAAAGAATGGATAGTGCAGGTATGATGGCTTGGGAAAGAACTGAGGGGACTGAAGGTCATCTTGTGGATAAAGGAAATGGTTTTATATAGAAAGGCAAAGGAAGAAGTAAAAAATTAATAGATTATGTTCTGATAAGAGGACTTCACATTTCTTTAACATGGATATCATGCATTTTTATATTAAGGGAAGATCAAATATAGATATAGATATAGATATATATATGTATATATATATATATATATATATATATATATACACACACACACACACACACACACATACATATGTGTGTGTGTATATGTACACTTATTTGTGGGAGTCTGAGATACGATGGAGAAGTAGGCCATAGGAAATGAATACATTGTGGAACCAAATGATTTTTGTGTTTAAGGGAGTGTCAGTGTGTATTTCTTTTGATTATTTTTATTACTATTTCATTTTAGTTATTTTTTCTTTTCAAATATTGTAATCTAGATTCTCTCCTTCTTAAACTTTACCTGTGTCTTTCTGTTTCAAGTTTGTTTCTTGTACACAACCTATTGTTTGATTCTTATTTCTAATCCTTTTTGCCATCGACTTTTGTTTTATAATTTAACTCATCTTATTCACATTCACAATTATGATTACTAACTACATTTCCCTGAATTCTATTTTTTTAGTTGATTTTTGTTTCTTTCTATCCTGTCTCTCTCAAAAGGCTGTTTTGCTTCTAACCATTGCCTCCCTTAATTGACCATCCCTTTTATCATCCCCTCTCCATATGTGATATCTCCTCCCCCTCCTATTTCCCTATTTGGCAAGATAGATTTTTAAAACAATTTGAGTGAGGCTATCTATCTAATACACACATATGTATGTATGTGTATACACACACACACACACACATATATATATATATATACACATGTGTGTATGTATATACACACACCTATATATGTGTGTATGTATATCAATTATAATTAAATTGAAGTTAATGTTCTATAAGAACTATGCATTTATTGCTATAGTTAGCTCCTTCACTATTGTAGATTGTAATTCACCCATGGCTTAGAAGATGGGCTTCATAATTTCCAGTGCCATATGTGAATTCAGTGTCTTATGCAGAGAAACATTTAATAAATGCTTGTTGACTGATTGAAAATGTTAACATTCCAATAGGTTGACAGTCAGTCTTCATGGTCAAACCCAAGGTGTATTTCATTTAGCAGATTCTGTCTGAGGTTGTACTATATTGGCAGAGAATATCTGCATGTATAGACAAGAATACCAAGTAGAATGTTGGCAAAATTAATGAAAATTATCATTACTTAACTGATCTGTATAATATATTGAAGTATTTAATTTGGCCTAATTTATGAAGAGTGATACATGCCTGGTCATATCTCCCCTCCTTCCCATTATTTAGGAAATTTTGTGTTAATTATATTGTTCTCATTTGGTGTATCAGAAGATACCCCCTAAAGTCTCTCAGAGGTATCTATCAATGGAAACAATTTGTGAATAGCAAAGAAACAAATTGTCACATTTCCAAAGAATCTGAAGGGTGACTGCAATATGTATGAACTTAATAGTACGTGGTAAATGAGTATGATAGTTGCAAATAAGTGATTTTCAGGTCCATAGAAAACATAAGATATGGAAACCCTTCCAAAGTAGGCTTCATGGATGGTATAGTATTCAAGATCTCATTCATAAAACAAAGATCTGAGTATCACTCCCTCAGGAAAAAACAAAACAAAAAGAAAAACAACAACAACAAAGAAATACATGTGCAAAAAAAACCTTCTGTGGCTCATGATAGCCATTAAAATACGAATATAAAAATTGAATACCAAACATTAAAAACCTTATATATGATTAGTTCCACCTACATTTCCAATCTTATTTCATATTACTTTTCATGTTATTCAAATTGCCCTAGTACTTTTGCATTCATAGACAATTGCATTCATTTGCCATCTCTGTGGCACTACATGCTTGATCCCCAATCGTTGTTGCTAGGTATTCCCTCTTCACACCCAAAATTTAAGGAAAAGATAGAATACAACCTTTCCTTAAAAGCACAGTTCAGGTGCCATTTCCTGTAAGATATTTTCAGGTATTTTTTGTTGTCATTGCTATCTCCCTCTTAAGTTTTACATGTATTTATTCATCTGTAAATAGATATTTTTTCTCCTGCCAATTGTCCACTCGAATATAAGCTCTTTAAAGACAGGAGCAATTTCATTTTTACCTTTGGATCCCAAGGAACTAGGCCATAGTAGCATGTAAATAATATTTCCTTTTTTAAAAATTTTATTATTTTTTATAGATTTATTTTTTATTTTTAGTTTACAACATTCAGTTCCACAAGTTTTTGAGTTCCAAATATTCTCTCCCTTCCTCTCCTCCCAGTCCCTTCCCCAAGATGGGATTTAATCCAATGTTAAGTTCTACATATACCTTCACATTTAACTTATTTACTTAATAGTCCAGTTGTAAAGAAGAAGTATAAGCAATGGAATAAATCATGAGAAAAGAAACAAAACCAAAAAAGAAGGAAAAAAAGAGAGAAAAAATAATTTGCCTCAATCTGCATTCAGACTCCATAATTCTTTTTCTGGAAGTGCATAGCTTTTTCCATCATGACTCTTTTGGAGCTGTCTTTGAGTCTCATATTGATGAGAGGACTCAAGTCTATCCAACTTAGTCCTTACAGATACCGAGTGTCTATAAATGTGTATAATGATCTTCTGCTTCTGTTCCCTTCAGTCAGGATCAGTTCATATAATTCTTTCCAGTTTATAATGAAGTCCATCTGTTCCTCATTTCTTATTGCACAATATTATTCCATTACATTCATATGCCACAATTTGTTTATCCATTCCCCAATAGATTGGTATACCTTTGATTTCTAATTCTTTGCCACCAAAAAAAAGAGTTGCTATGAAGATTTGTGTACCTATGGGTCCATGTCTCACTTGTACAATCTCTTTGGGATATACTCCTAGAAGTGGTATTGTTGGGTCAAAGGGTATGCACATTTTTATATCCCTTGGGCATAGTTCCAATTTGCTCTCCAGAATGGCTGGATCAGTTCACAACTCTACCAACAATATAATAATGTTCCAATTTTCCTTAATCCTCTCCAGCACTTGTCATTTTCCTATTTTGTCATGTTAGCCAATCTGACAAGACAGATGTGGTACCTAAAAGTTGTTTTGATTTGCATTTGTCACAGCAATAGTGATTTAGAACATTTTTTTCATGTGACTATAGATATCTTTAATTTCTTATTTTGAAAACTGCCTGCTAATATCCTTTGTCCATTTCTCAATTGGGGAATGACTAGTATTCCTAAAAATTTGGTTCAGTTCCATGTATATTTTAGATATGAGGCCATTATCAAAGACATTGGCTGTAAAGATTTTTTTTTTTTTACCGATTTTCTGCTTACCTCCTAAACTTTGTTTCACTGGCTTTGTTTATACAAAAACTTTTCAATTTAACATACTCAAAATTACCCATTTTGCATTTTGTAATGCTCTCTATCTCTTGTTGGGTCATGAATTCTTCCCTTCCTAATAAATATGACAGGTAAACTATTCTTGCTCTCCCAAATTACTTATGGTATCATCCTTTATTCCTAAATCATGAATGCATTTTGACTTTATTTTGATGTGCAGTGTAAGATATTGATCTATGCCCAGTTTTTGCCATACCATTTTGCAATGTTCCTATCATTGCTTGTCAAATAGTGAATTCTTAGCCCAGAAGTTTGCTATATTCATGGACTATTGTGTCTTGTGTACGTAAACTATTCCACTGATCCACCACTCTTTTTCTTAGCCAATACCAAGTAGTTTTGATGACTGCTGCTTTATAATAAGTTGAATATCTGGTATGGCTAGGGCACATTCCCTAATATTTCTTTTCATTAATTCTCTTGATATCCTGGACCTTTTGTTCTTCCATATGAATTTGTTATTATATTATCCAGCTTTGTAAAATAATTTTTTGGCACTTCAATTGGTATGGCACTGAAATAGGTAAAATAATTTAGGTAAAATTGTCATTTTTATTCTATTAACTCAGCCTAACCATGAACAACTGATTTTTTTTTCATTTATTTAGATCTGACTTTATTTGTGTGAAAAGTGTTTGGTAATTGTGTTCATATAGGCCCTGTCTTTGTCTTGACAGGTAGACTCCCAAATATTTTATAGTGGCTACAGTAACTTTAAATGGAATTTCTCTTTCTATCTCTCACTGTTGGGCTTTGTTAGTAATACATAGGAATGCCGAGGGTTTGTGTGGGTTTCTTTCATATCTGGCAATGTTGCTAAAGTTTTGTTAATACTTCAAGCAGTTTTTTTTTTTTACTTGATTCTCCAGGATGCTGTAGGTAAATCATCTTATCATCTGCAAAGAGTGATCACTTAGTTTCCTCCTTGCCTATTCTAATTCCTTCAATTTCTTTCTCTTGTTTTATTGCTAAGGATAACGTTTCTAGGACTAAATCGAATAATAGGGGTGATAATGGACATCCTTGTTTCACCCTGGATCTTATTGGGTATGCATCTAGCTTATCCTCTTTAGATATAATGCTTGGCAATGGATTTAGATAGAGGCTATTTATAATTTTAAGGAAGACATCATTAATTCCTATGCCTTCTAGTGTTTTTAATAGGAATGGACATTGTATTTTATCAAAAACCTTTTCTGCATCTATTGAAATAATCATATGGCTTTTGCTAGATTTGTTGTTGATATGATCAATTATGCTGATAGTTTTCCCAATATTGAACAATCCTTGCATTCCTGGAAAAAAATACTTCATGGTCATAGTACATTATTCTCATGATAAATTGCTGTAATCTTTTCGCTAATATTTTATTTAAGATTTTTGCATCAATATTCATTAGGGAAATTGGTCTATAATTTTCTTTGTCTGTTTTAACCCTTTTTTGTTTAGGTATTACTGCCATATTTGGGCCATAAAAAGAATTTGGTAAGACTCCTTCTTCCCCTATTTTCCCAAATATTCTATAAAGTATAGGAATTAATTGTTCTTTAAGTGTTTGATAATATTCACATGTAAAACCATCTGGCCCTGGAGATTTATTCCTAGGGAGTTCATTGATGATTTGCTCAATTTCTTTGACTGAGAGGAGGTTATTTAAGGTTTTCTACTTCCTCTTCTGTTAATCTGGGCAATTTATATTTTTGTAAATCTTCATTTTCCTAAGGTTATCACATTCATGAACATAAAATTTGCAAAATAATTCCTAATTATTATTTTAATTTCCTCTTCATTGGAGGTCAATTCACAGTTTTTGTTTTTGATATTAGTAATTTGGTTTCCTTCTTTTTTTTTAATCAAATTGACCAAAGTTTTATCAATTTTATTTTTTTTCATAAAACCAGTTCTTAGTTTTATTTATTAGTTCAATAGTTTTCTTGATTTTAATGTTATTAATCTCTTCTTTGATTTTCAGTATTTATAAATTTGGTATGCAATTGAGGATTTCAATTTGTTCTTTTTTCTAGCTTTTTCAGTTGTAGGACCATTATCTATTTTATTCATGTGAGCATTTAGAGATATGAAACTTCCCCATAAAACTGCTTTTGCTGCATCCCATAAGTTTTGGTATGCTGTCTCATTATTGTCATTCTCTTGAATGAAGTTATTAATTGTTTCTATAATTTCTTCTTTGACTCATTCATTAGGATTAGTTTATTTAGTTTCCAATTAATTTCTAGTTTATCTTTCCATGGTACAAATAATTTTTATTGCATGATGATCTGAAAAGGAAGTATTGACTATTTCTGCCTCTCTGCACTGGATTGTGAGGTTTTTATGCCCAAGTACATGGTCAATTTTTGAGTATGTGCCATATATTGCTAAGAAAAAATGGTGTACTCCTTTTTATCCCCATTCAGTTTTCTTAAGAGGTCTATCACATCTACCTTTTCTAAAATTCTATTCACTTCCTTAACTTCTTTCTTGTTTATTTTGAGGGTTATATTTATCGAGGTTAGAGAAAGGGAGGTTGAGGTCCCCCACTAGTATAGTTTTGCTATCTCTTTCTTCCTGCGATTCCCTTAACTTCTCCTCTAAGAATTTGTATGCTATAAAACTTTGTGAATATATGTCAAGTAATGATATTGCTTCATTATCTGTGGTGCCTTTTAGCAGGATATAGTGTCCTTCCCTATCTCTTTTAATTAGACGTATCTTTGTTTTTGCTTTGTCTGAGATTAGGATTGCATCCCCTGCTTTTTTTTTTTACTTTACCTGAAGTATAATACTCCAGCCTTTTACCTTTACCATGAGTGCATTCCCTGTTTCAAATGTGTTTCTGGTAAACAACATATTGTAGGATTATGGCTTTTAATCCATTCAGCTATCTGCTTCTGTTTAATGGGAGAGTTCGTCCTATTCACATTCACAATTTTGATTACTATCTGTGTCTTTCTCTCCATCCTATTCTGCCCTCCCCCATTGATACTATTATTTCTCCTTTCTCCCTTGGACTCTTCAAAGACTTTTGCTTTTGACCACACCTTTCTCAGTTTACCCTCACTATTGACTGCCTTCCCTTATCTTACCCTTTCCCCTTTTCTGCTTCTTCCCTCCCTTCTGACCACACCCCCACTTTTCCTTCCCCTTTCTTCTCCTACTGCCTGTAGGACAAGTTTGATTTCTATACTTATCAGAGTATGTTATTCCCTCCTTGAACCAAACCTGATGAGTGTAATATGCAAATACTGCTTTTCTCCCTCCCTATTTTCCCTCTACTATAATAGGTTTACATGCCTCTTCATATGATGTAATTTGCATCATATAAATTTACTTTTTTCTATGACCTCCTTACTTCTTCTCCCAGAACCATACCTTTACATGCCTAAATTATGTTTTTATCATTATATCAGTTGTTTTATTTTGACACCCTCAATCTATATATATCCCTTTCAATTGTCAAAATAACTGTACCATTCTCAAGATTGAATATATCATATATAAAGTAATATAATCCTGTATAAGGATGCAAACAATTTGCTTTTATTGATTAACAAGCTTTTTTCCACCCCTGTTTAACTTTTCATTTCTCTCTTGAGTTTTGTATTTGAAGATCAAGTTTTCCATTGAGCTGAGGCTTTCTCCTCAGGAAAGTCTAGAATTCCCTTATTTCATTGAATGTCATCTCCGTGCCTGAAAAATTATGCTGAATTTTCTGGGTACTTGATTTATGGTTGTAGTCCAAGATCCTTTGCTTTTAGGAATATCACATTCCAATTCCTGCTGTCTTTTAATGTAGAAACTGCAAGATCCTGTGTGATCCTGACTATAATACTGCAATATTTGAATTCTTTCTAGCAGCTTCCATTATTTTCTCCTTGACTTGATAATTCTGGAATTTGGCTAGAATATTCCTTGTAGTTTTCAATTTGCGATCTCTTTCAGGGGATGATTGGTGGATTCTTTCAATGACTATTTTCCTCTCTGGTTCTAGGACACCATAGTAATTTGCCTTGATGATTTCTTTGAAGCTACTGTCCAGGCTCCTTTCTTTTTTCCTCATGACTTTCCGGTAGACCAATAATTCTTAGATTGTGTCTCCTGGATCTATTTTCCAGGTCAGTTGATTTTCCAATCAGATATTTCAAATTTTCTTCTTTTTTTAATTCTTTAGATTTTTATTTTTGACTCATTCTTGATGCCTCATAGAATTATTAGCTTCTATTTGCCCAATTCTAATTTTTAATGTATTGTTCTCTTCATTGAGCATCTGAACCTCCTTTTCCACTTCATTAGTTTTACTTTTCAGATTCATTCACTCTGATTAGATTCCGGACTCCCTTAACCATTTCACCAATTTTACTTTTTAAGCATTTGTTCTCATCAGTGATTTTTTTTTCCAATTTTTTCTTTTGCCTCTATAATTTGGTTTTTAAAATCCTCCTTTAGCTCCTCCAGGAATGCTTTTTGGGCTTGAGACCAGTTCACATTTCCTTTTCAGGTTTCAGATGTGGGTATAATGTCAATGCTGTCCTCTTCTGAATTGGCATTTTGATCTTCCCTGTCTCCATAAAAAGAATTAATAGTCCTCTGTTTTCTACATTGCTTCTTCATGTTGGTTATCTTTTCCCTGGCTTTAAAGTGGATCTCTTCTTCTATGGCTCAGGGGGCTCTATCCCAAGCTTCTTGTGCTGGGAATTTTGGCCTAGTTACTGGCTTTGCGTGCTATGGCCTCTGGTCTTGTGAGGTGTGGCAGAAGGGTGGTCTGGCTGCAGGAAGACTCCTCTTCCCCTAGGTCTGTGCTGCAGCATGGGTGGTCTCAGCAGTTGTCTGCCCTGGTGTATGACACTTCTCCTGACTGTGCAAAAGCACCTCTAGGTTCCTGGTGTTGACTCTTGCTGGATCTACCACCAGGGGGTATACCTTTAGGAATTCCTTCTCTTTGTTTAGTGAAGCCACACTTCTGGCTTTTCTGTATCAGGGTTTCTCCCTAGGGAGTATTATCTGGGTGAGGAAGAGAGGAGTGAGAGCCCTTTACCTGGTCATCATGGCTCCAGGAATTTCAAGAATGTGAGTTTCAAACTTTAGACAGTGGGCTCAATCCTCAAGAATAGTTGCTCTGCTGGCCACGGGTGCTGTGCTGCTGCCTCCTGTAACTCTGATAGACTCCAGTCCTGAGCTGAGAGGACTGGGGCTCCTCACCAGTTTAAGGTGCCTGTCACTCACCCAGCATCAATTGCTGGCTGAGTCCCACAGTTGTTCTTGCTTTGGTGTGGTCTGGTGCAGTTCCTCATGCCAGTCACTGTCCCAGCCCACAGATCTATTCTGTCCACCCTATGGACTCTCCTAGCTTGGGAATTTGCCACCCTCAGTCTACTAGTGGCTTCTAACTCTCTCAAATCTGTTCAGATTCACTTTTTAGAGGTGAATATAAAATATACAGGGAACTGAACCAAATTTATAGGAATAGTAATCATTCCCCAATTGAAAAATTGACAAAGGATATGAACAGGCAGTTTTCAGATGAAGAAATTAAAACTATCTCTAGTCATATGAAAAAATGCTCTAAATCACTATTGATTAGAGAAATGCAAATCAAAACAACTCTTAGGTAACACATCTCTCCTGTCACATTGACTAACATGACAAAATAGGAAAATGATAAATGCTGGAGAGGATGTGGTAAAATTTGAATATTACTACATTGTTGGTGGAGTTGTAAACTGATCCAGCCATTCTGGAGAGCAATTTGTAACTATGCCCAAAGGGATATAAAGATGTGCATATCCTTTCAATCAGCAATATCACTTCTAGGACTATATCCCAAAGAGATCATAGAAGTGGGAAATGGACCCACATGTACAAAAATATTTATAGCAGTTCTTTTTGTGGTGTCAACGAATTGGAAATCAAAGGCATGCCCATCAATTGGGGAATGAATAAACAAATTGTGGTAATGCATGTAATGGAGAATACTATTGTGTGATATGAAATGAAGAACAGATGGACTTCATTATAACCTGGAAAGAACTATATGAACTGATCCTGATTGAAGGGAACAGAACCAGAAGATTATTATACAGGATTACAGACACATGGTATCCATAAGTACTAACTTTGATAGACTTGACTCCTCTCATTAATACAAGGTTCAAAGACAGCTCCAAAAGACTCATGATGGAAGAAGCTATGAATATCCAGAAAAAGAATTATGGAGTCTGAATGCAGATTGAGGCAAATTTTTTGCTCTCTCTTTTTTTTCCTTCTTTTTTGGTTTTTGTTCCTCCTTTCCCACGACTGGTTCCATTGGTTAAAATTCTTCTTCATAACTGGAGTATTATGTAAATGATTTCAATGTGATGGTATACATAAAACTTACACTGGATTACTTGCTGTCTTCTGGGGGAAGGGGGGGAGGAGAGGGAGGGAGAGAAAAACTTGGAACCCAACAACTTGTGGAACTGAATGTTGCAAACTAAAAATAAAATAATGTATTTTTAAAAAAAATGAGTGAATGTTGAAAATTGAAAATAAATTAATTAAAACAAGCCATTACTCTCACTTCACCATAGATCTCTCTTCTTAAAATTCTCATTAGAATTAATGAAAAATAACTGAGAAAAACCAAATCATGTATCAACCATGTGTTACATTTTATGCGACATTCAAAAACTATTATCCTCCACCTAAAAGTGCTATGTGATCTGTCACCCAGAATCAGAATTTGACATCAAATCTGTCTGAATTCTGATGTATTTTGTTATGGATTTTCTTACATTACTGTGTGCATTGGTTTCTTTGCTCAGCACCATTCTTCCCATTCTACATTCTAAATATTTTTTCAGTTCATATGATAATATTACATTATATTCATATAGCAGAGCTTATTTAAATGTTCCCTATAGATGAAAATCTTGTCTTTTTATTTTTTTGTTTCTGTTTTGTTATGACAAAATCATTGCTATGAATATGTTGCTCCATAGTACGGCATGCTCTTTTTCTTTGACCTCTTTAGGCTATATTTCCAATAGTGATATCACTGTATCAAATGACATGAACAGTCTAATCACTCATTTTGGGGAGGAGGAGTGAAACTCAGTTGACCTATTTTTAACAGGTTAAAGAATAGCAACCATTCATGGCTCAGATTTTTGTACTGACACATCCTGCTTTATTTTTCAGACCTGGCCCCGGCCTTCCTTACTTTGGCAATCTAGTGGCTCTTCCCTTCCTGGAGCTTACTATGTTATTTCTAGATGATGCAGATGCCCCTGAACAACTTCAATAATATTGTAGGTCAGGAATCCTGAACTCAAGTTATCCAGTATCTTCTGCCTCTCTAGCAGTAGGGAGTACAGTCATTTACCACCCTTCTTGGCTATTTAATCATTCTTCTACCCTAGTCCTAAATAGCTTATCCAGAAATATTTTTGGGCAATGCATGGCTCTCTGATTTTAAATTCCTTTTCTGGAGTAGAAAAATGAGAAAAGGTAAAGTCAGAATTTGAGAGAAACCTGCAAGTAAATGCAAACCTGGTTTTTAGAACACTATCCTTTGCTGTGTATTAAGAGGCAGTTGTTTCATTTCCTTTAAGATCCACCTGCAATCCCATTATGCACCAGTGGCCTTTCCTATCTTTACAACCCAGTGTCCACCTGCTATCTTGTGTCCTGCCATATCAGCAAATTTGTTGCTTGCAAAAAACTGATAAGATACGCCCATGCTATTTTTCCCCCAATTACATGCTTCCATTATCCCAGAAAACTTGGCATTCACAACAAATTGATCCATGGCAGCCAGGGATGAGATAACAGGTGTATGAAAAGGGTTTTGAGATGAGAAGTGTTATGAGTGCAAGGCAATGAGGCTCATCTTTTCAAACAGCTTTGGATATGCTGTAGTTATTGTTACAGGATGGAAGCCCTCATGCACTAGGGGAAGTCATTTTGAATGACTTTCATCATCATAGTCTCTCAATAGACAGATGCATAGAATCAAAACATACTAATAAAAAAGACATCTAAGCAATTGCTTCATCTACCCACGTTTTCTTTTCTGTTTCTTGCCAATAAATGAAATTATTTTTATATTAATTTTTTAAACCTTCAGATTATCTTTTCTTTTTCTTTTTAGGGAAGTATTCTTACAACTCTTAGCATAAATATGACATACTGATATGCTCATTTCATACTGGGTATTTGCATGTTCAGGATCCTTTCAGAAGTAATGCCTGAACAACCTTTTAAATGCAGGTCAAATTGGAGAGACTGGCACTGTATAAAAATGTGATGGGCTTTGTGTGGTGCTTTATTCATTTTGAGTCCAAACCTAGGTAAAGTTAATCACCTTACATGTGAGCCAGTAAGTTCAATTACTAGCATCATTAATGTATTTTTGACTTGGATTCAGTAGGATCTGGGCTTAAATCTTGCACTTAAAACTAACCAGTCACATGACTTGGGTAAATAAATTAAATTCTGATTATCATTTACTTCAACTTTGTTGTTCTTATCACTTATACAATGCTTTAATCTTTGAAGAGTACTTTGCAATTATTACCTCGTGTTTTTTTCTCTAAACTCTAGGAGGTAGGTTCTATTAATATCCTCATTTTATAGATGAGAAAACTGATGTATAGACAAGTTAATTGACTTGCACAGGGTCTCATAGATGGGAAGTATCTGAGCCCACATTGGCACTCAGGTCTTCCTATCTCCAGGTCTTGCACTCTATTCACTATGTCACCTAGCTTATTCTTAAAATTGTTAAATTTGAGGAATTAATGATGCCTCCATTTCTAGACACATGTCACTATATGACAATGTATTTCAAGGCTTTTGTGAACCTAGTTATTATTGTGCTTCATTTTAAGGAATTTTTATTTCCTCATATTAATTTCTTCCTTAGTAGAGTTTTTAAAACACAGGATCATAGATTATCACAGGTTTAGAACTGGAAGGTACCTCAGAAGTCACAGAGAAAAGGTACGCTTGGTGCAAATACAAATATTTATTGTATACATAGATATATGCACATATTTGTATACATGCACATATGCTTTTACACACACACACACATACACACACACACACACACACACACACACACACACATATATATATATATATATATATATATATATATATATATATATTTTTTTTTTAAACACATATACATGCAAGTGTATTTCACATGGGAGAAAATTGTCAGATGGGAGAAAATTCTCCCTTATAATGGTAAAGTTTTAAAACAAGAAGCCAAGAAGCACACTTCCTGATACTCCTTTGTGGAGAAACTTTTTTTTTTGTAACAAACACAGGCGAATCAGAAGGTTATGTATAGAAGCAGCATGATCTGTTTAGTCAAAGTCCACAGGGTCCAAATATAAGCTATCATAGCATCCCTTACTCCCCTTATTTAACCTAAAACTAAGGCTTCCAAAGCCTGTTGAAAGAGAATTTTAAACAGTCTTCTCAGACATTGTTCAGAGGTTTGAGTATCCTATTCAGAATCAACATTCTTAGGAAAATATTTGTTCTAAAATCACAGCCCTACATGTAAATATCATCCATTTGTTGAAGTTTTAAAGACATCTACACATGTCTACATGACATTTCTGATGAAATTTTCTGGTAGCAAACCTTGATTGGACCAACTTTGAGAATTTTAATGGTTGTATACCACATTTATAATGGGAATAATTCCCTAGCTCTAGTTAATTAAAAGAAGCTCCTAATATTAACAGTGTGCAACAAGTATAGGAACAATGGTTTTTCCCATATCAGTACAACACATGATTTCAATTTAAAAAACTAACATTTAGTAAGCCCAAGGTGCATATTATGTAATTGGCATAAGTTAGAACCACTTACTTTGCATGGAAAATAACCAAGTAGCAGTTGATATAAATTCACTAGATTTTAAGTTTCTCATGGGAGGAGAATTAGTTGATTCTCTTTCTTAATCCCAGAAAGTAGCATAATTTCCTGAATGTATATTGTACATGATGAAGGTATACTGAATTAAATTAAATTTTGATGGACCATCTCAACAGACTGTAAATATTCTGAGAAAGAAAAAACAAACTTCTAAAATAACTTCAAGTGAACTGTGATTCATCTCAGACTGCTGCTGCTACACTCATAATATTATCCTAACTTTTGCCATATAGACCTGGCCAGAAAGTATTTCTGACAAGGAGCATGGGTTAACCATGCCTGCTACCAGTAATACTAACTGGAAGTTTTTATAGCGTTTTCAGAAATTACACATATTGTGCATACCTTACATCATTTTATCCTCATAGTAATGCTTCTAAGTAGGTATTATTATTATTGTTGTCATTTTTATTTCCATTTTTCAGATGAGAAAAATTAAGATGAGAGAAGTTAACTGATTTACTCATACTAGTGGATTATGCATTGCCACTCAGCTAATAAAGGTGAAAAGCAGAATTTTAATCAATGTTTGGTTTAGTTGAATCCTATATTTGAGCTACCATGTTAATTTACTTCTTAGTAAACAATGAGTTAGACAGGAATACTTAATTCCAGTTACACTTTGTCTAGCATTGTATAAAAATGAAGAACAGACAATATATATATGAATATATATATATAATATATATATGAAAAATGAAGAACAGACAATATATATATCGTCTGTTCTTCATTTTTGAAGAGGGCCATGACATCAGGAAAGTAATTCCATGACTTGTAAGTGAATTGCATGTAAGTGAAGGAGAGATGTGCAAAATTACCAGCCTCACTTTCTCCTCCAGAGCCATCTGTGTCCAATGGCAAAATATAGATCAGGATGACTAAAGGTGGCGCTCTATGCAGTAGGAGACCTTGGCCTTTTTAAGCAAAGGTCTTTAACAGATATCAGTTTGACTGAGGCAATGTCCACTCGGTACTTAAGGCTAGGTAAAAAGTGAGAGAAACAATGGCCTCTTTAACCTAATAAAAATGGATCTGGGAAGGAAAGATCCTCAGAGTTTCAGGCAAAAAGAGAAATAATTGCTATTTACATTCACTCTGAGCCATCAGAACTCAAACAATGTCCAGGAAGTGGGGTTTGGGCAGGGCCAAGCAACTGTTGGCCAATCAATGAAAGTAAGAGGGAGTAGGGCTTATGGCATAATGTTAAGAAAGAAATCCAGCTGATAAAGCCCAAGCTATGTTGTGAGATTTCTGTGATCAAAATTTGTCCTTCCTTTGGGCAGAGCACCCTTGGGTACAGTATTGTACCCTATCTGGACAAAGGAAAAAGAAGAGACAAAGAAAATAGAAGGAAAGGAAATAGGAAGGAAGGAAGGAAGGAAGGAAGGAAGGAAGGAAGGAAGGAAGGAAGGAAGGAAGGAAGGAAAAGAAGAAGAGAATGAGCTGTATTGCCCAATTGGAACTGGCAATTTGTGTCCCCAGTGGTGTAGCTTTCCCTACTCACATGTTGTTTGTTGTCTGTACATCATTCTTGAAGAGGACCATGACATCAGGAAAGGGATGCCATGACTTGCAATTGAATTGAATTTAAGTGAAGGAGGGCATGCAAAGTCGCAAGCCTCACTTTCTACTCCACAACCATCTGGGTCTAGTGACAAGGTATAGATGAGGACAAGTGGAGATGGCTATTATACATTAAGAGCCAGACAGTGGTTTACTGATCTTGTCCAAATATTTCATCTTTATAGACAGAGGAAGTACAGCCCAGAGATGGTAAGACATATTATCAAGGTCATACATGTTGACAGTGGCAGAGCTAAGATCTGAACCCAGCTACTTAGTCTATAAATGAAATGTTCAATTCAAGACATGTTTTACAAATGACCACTATGTGTCAAGCATTGGGATACAAAGACACAAAAAGGCCAAAAAAAAACCTAAACTCTCTCTTCCCTCAAAGAACTTACATTTCATTGGAAATTATTTTGAGTCTTATAACCCTAGCAAATACTCAGACTGAAACGATAGTATCATCTAAATTAAAAATTTCCTATTAAATAGCAAATTGAAAATCCTGAAAATAAAAGAATTAATAAAATACTTTTGTTAAAAAAATATTAAACTAATAAATAAAGCTAGGGAGTAGTCTTTAAAAAAAGTAAAATAGGTAAACCAATGGATAAGTTGATCAAATAAAAGAAGAAAACCAAATTACGAGTATCAGAAGTGAAAAGGGTGAGTTCACCGTAAATGAAGATGAAATTAAAGCAATCATTACAAAACATTTTGCCTAATTATTGTTGCAACAATTCAGCTAGCAGCTGCTGTGGGGGCAAAAGACCAACACAAGCCCAATGACAAGAATGCTGCTGGCATAGGTTCTTTTGATCAGCTTTACTAAGGAAAGTAATGTTAGGGGGTTAACAATCTTATTTCAATCCAACATAGTTCAGGGGAGAAAACCAGCACCCCGAACTTCAATGCAGATAGAAACAAATTATAAGCATGTATTATTAACAGACTAAATACAATTCATAGTTACCAATTGACCATCAACATCTGGGCGAGCCGGGAGGCTCTTACAGTGGCTGCCCAGAGTCCCACACCAGTACTCCTCCAGGAGTGAGAGCCTCTTGCAAATAGCTCTGTTCTCTCTTTTTATACACTCTTTAGCTGTCATCAAACATCATCTGAGCAACCAGAACTTAGGTTCCTTCTTTTGGCTCTGGTCTTAGCAACTCCCCTTAGGACCCTGAGGGCTTCATGCCCACATAGGCTTAGCACCTAAGAAATAGGGGTTTGGGCCTGGATCTCTGGATTTTGGCTATAATGTTCCTGGGAGTTTGTATTTTGGGATCTCTTTGAAAAGGTGATCAATGGGTTCTTTCAGTTTATATTTTACCCTCTGCATCTAAGACATCAGGGCAGTTTCCTTGATAATTTTTAATTATACAATTGCTACATTTTTTCTTAGCTCATGAGTTTCAAGAATTTCAATGACACTTAAAATGTATCTTCTCAAAGAATTTTCCAGGTCAGTTTTTTTCAATGAGATATTTCATGTTTTCTGTCATTTTTATTAATTAAATTTGTTTTATTGTTTCTTATTTTTTTTTCCACAGATGTTAGCTTCTACTTGCCCATTTAAAATTTTGAAGTAATTGTGATCCTCATTGAGCTTTTTTTTATACCTCCTTTTCCATCTGGTCAGTTCTGTATTTTAAATAGTTCTTTTCTTCAGTGAATTTTTGTAACCCTTTTCCATTTGACTAATTCTTCTTTTTAAGGAGTTCTTCTCTTCAGTGATTTTGTGCCCCTTTTACTTTTATTGCAATACTGTTTTTAAAGTATTTAAAAAAATATTATTAGTTTGTGTCTCTTTTACCAATCTGTTAATTGTCTTTTCATAATTATCTTGCATACCTCTCATTACTTTTCTCAATTTTTACTTTACTGTTTTTATCACTTTCTTTAACTCTTCCAGGAAATCTTGTTGGGTTTTAGTCCAATTAGCATTTTTCTTTGAGGCTTTTTGGGGTAGCTGTTTTTACATTGTTAACAACTTCTTCTAAGTTCCTGTCTTGGTCTTCCCCGCTACCACTGTACCCTTTTTATGCTCACATTCTTTTTTCTTTCCTTGTTTGCTCTTTTTTTCCCAGCCTATTTCTCAACTTTTTATTTTATGTGAAAGTGGGGCTTTGCTCTCCTTGGTGTGGGCAGGTACTGTCTTAAGCTTCAGTACTTTTTTTTCTGCTACTTTCATGGCTTGTTCTGGGTGTCTGCAACTTTCTTTTGCTTCCAAGATGCTATCCTGTAATCTATGCTCTGATATTTATTTAGGAAGAGTGCCTGGTTCCCTGCAGCTGCAAATGTTGGTTCTCTCTTTTCCTTGGAACTATGACCAGGACCCCTGCTTCTTTGTTATAAGTGATCCTTTCTGCCTTGGACCTGAGACTCAGAACTGCATATAATCAAGAGTTGCAAATCAGTACCAGCTATACCCAGTGCCAGCAAAGGGTTCCTTGTGATTTCTTTCTTTCTATTTTTGGAGAGAGAAAACCCTTTATTATTATTATTATTTTAGTTTACAACACTCAGCTCTACATAATTTTGAGTTCCAGATTTCCTTCCCTCCCTGCCCCCGCTTCCCAAGATGGCATGGAATCTGATATATCTTCTGTGTATAACTTCGCGTTGAAATTATTTACACGCTACTCAAGTTGTGGAGAAGAATCATGACCAATGGAATGAATGATGAGAAAGAAGAAAAAGAACCAAAAAAATCCCTAAAAACAAAACTAAAAGAGAGAATAAAAGGGGGAAAAAAGGCAAGCACGAAGTATGCCTCAATCTGCATTCATACTTCACAGTTCTTTCTCTGGATGTAGATACTATTCTCCATCATGAGGCCTTTAGAGTTGTCTTTGCACCTTGTGTTGCTGAGAAGAGCAAAGTCTGTCAGGGTTAGTCCTCACAGAATCCATATATCTGTGGTTGTGTGTAATGTTCTCCAGGCTCTGCTCCATTCACTCAGCATTATATTGTATAGGTTTTTCCAGATTGTTATGAAGTCTGTATCATCCCCATCTCTTATAGCACAATAGTATTCCATTACCTTCATATACCACAGTTGTTCAGGCATTCCCCAATTGATGGGCATCCCCTTGATTTCCAATTCTTAGCTACTACAAAAAGAGCCACTATAAATATTATTGTATATATGGGTTTTTTTTTTCCCACTTATGTGATCTGTTTGGGATACAACCCTAGAAGTGGTATTGTTGGATCAAAGGGTATGAACATTTTTATAGCCCTTTGGGCATAGTTCCAAATTTCTCTCCAGAATGACTGGATCAGTTCATAACTCCACCAGCAATGTAATAATGTTCCAATTTTCCCACATCCTCTCCAGCATTTATCATTTTCCTGTTTTGTTATTCTAGCCAATCTGACAGGAGAGATGTGGTACCTAAGAGTTGTTTTGATTCACATTTCTCTAATCAGTAGTGATTTCAAGCATTTTTTCATATGCCTATAGATATCTTTAATTTATTCCTCAGAAAACTGCCTGTTCATATCCTTTGACCATTTCTCAATTGGGGAATGATTTGTATTTCTATATATTTGGCTCACTTCCCTGTATATTTTAGAAATGAGTATATTATCATAGACAATGGTTGTAAAGATTTTCTACCAATTTTCTGCTTCCCTCCTAATCTTTGTTGCATTGGCTTTTTCATACAAAAACATTTCAATTTAACATAATTAAAATAATCCATTTTGCATTTTTAATGCTTTCTGTTTCTTGTTGTGTCATGGATTCCTTTATTTTCCATAAATCTAATAGGTAAAGTATTCCTTGCTTTCCCAAATTACTTTTAGTATCAGCCTTTACTCCTAAATCATGAACCCATTTTGATTTTACTTTGGTACATGGTGTAAGACATTGTTCTATGCCCAGTTTCTGCCCTACCATTTTCCAATTTTCCCAGCAGTTTTTGTGAAACAGTGAATTCTTAGCCCAGAAGCTGGCTTCTTCGGGTTTATCAAAGAGTAGATTGCTATAGTCATTGACTTCTCCATCTTGGGTGTATATCCTATTCTCCTGATCCATGACTCTGTTTCTTAGCCAATACCAGGTAGTTTTGATGACTGTTGCTTTATAGTACAGTTTAATATCTGGTAGGGCTAGGCCACCTTCCCCAGCATTTCTTTTCAGTAATACCCTAGATATTCTAGACCTCTTGTTCTTCCAGGTGAATTTTGTTATTATTTTATTCAGCTCTGTAAAATAATTTTTTGGTAGTTCAGTTGGTATGGCACTTAATAGATAAATTAATTTAGGTAAAATTGTAATTTTTATTATATTAGCTCAGCCTAACCATGAGCAATTAATATTTTTCCATTTATTTAGATCTGACTTTATTCACGTAAAAACTGTTGCCTAATTATGTTCATATGGTCCCTGGGTTTGTTCTGGCAGATAGACTCCCAAATATTTTATAGTATTTATGGTAACATTGAATGAAATTTCTCTTTCTATCTCTTGCTGTTGGGCTTTGTTAGTAATGTATAGGAATACCGAGGATTTATGTGGGTTTATTTTATATCTTGGAACTTTGCTAAAGTTGTTTTTTATTTCAAGCAGTTTTTTACTTGATTATCTAGGATTTCTAAGGAAATCACCGTATCTGCAAAAAGTGATAATTTACTTTCTTCTTTGCCTATTGTAATTGCTTCAATTTTTTTTTTCTCTTATTGCTACAGATAATGTTTCTAGTACCAAATTGAACAGTAGGGGTGATAATGGAAATCCTTGTTTCACACCTGATCTTATTGGAAATGCATCTAACTTATCCCCATTACAAATAATGCTTGTTGATGGATTTAGGTAGATGCTATTTATAATTTTAAGGAGGCTCCTTTTATTCCTGTGCTTTCTAGTGTGTTTAATAGGAATGTGTGTTGTATTTTGTCAAAGGATTTTTCTGCATATATTGAGAGGATCATATCGTTTTTTTTTGATGATATGGTCAAGTATGCTAATAGTTTTCTTTTTTTCTAATTTCGAACCAGCCTTGCATTCCCGGAATAAATCCTACCTGCTCACAGTGTATTAGTCTCATGATAAGTTGCTGCAATCTTTTTGCTAATGTTTTATTTAACAGTTTTGCATCAATATTCATTAGGGAAATTGGTCTATAATTTTCTTTCTCTGTTTTGACTCTACCTGATTTGGGTATTAGTACCATATTTGTGTCATAAAAAGAATTTGGTAGGACTCCTTCTTCACCTATTTTCCCAAATAGTCTAAAAGTATAGAAATTAATTGTTCTTTAAATGTTTGACAGAATTCACATGTAAAACCATCTGGCCTGGAGATTTTTTCCTAGGGATTTCATTGATGGCTTGCTCAAATTGTTTTTCTGAGATGGGGTTATTTATAACTTTTACTTCCTCTTCTGTTCACCTGGGCAATTTATGTTTTTGTAGATATTCATCCATATCCTTAAGGTTGTCAAATGTATGGGGATACAATTGGGCAAAATAATTCCTAATTATCATTTCAATTTCCTCCTCATTAGAGGTGAATTCACTCTTTTCATTTTTAATACCAGTAATTTGATTTTCTTCATTCTGTTTTTTAATCAAATTAATAGTTCTCTTGGTTTCAATTTTATTAATCTCTCCTTTGATTTGCAGTATTTCTAATATGGCATTTAATTGGGGATTTTCAATTTGTTCTTTTTCTAGCTTTTTCAGTTGCATGCTCCATTCATTGATCTCCTTTTTCTCTATTTTATTCATGTGAGCATTTAGAGATGTAAAACTTCCCCTAAGAACTGCTTTTGCTTCATTCCATAAGTTTTGGTATGTTGTCTCATTATTGTCATTCTCTTGAATGAAGTTATTAACTGTTTCTATGATTTGTCCTTTGGCCTACTCAGTCTTTAGAAATAGATTATTTAGTTTCCAATTAATTTTTAGCTTATTTTTAAATGGTTCTTTATGACAAATAATTTTTATTGCATCAGATCTGAAAAGTATGCTTTGACTACTTCTGCCTTTCTGCACTGGATTGTGAGGTCTCTATGCCCTAGCACATGGTCAGTTTTTGAGTTTGTGCCATATACCGCTGAGAGGAATGTATATTCCTTTTTATCCCCATTCAGCTTTCTCCAGAGGTCTATCATATCTGCCTTTTCTAAAATTTTGTTCACCCCTTTAGCTTCTTTCTTGTTTATTTTGAGGTTAGATTTATCAAGTTCAGAGAGGGGGAGATAAAGGTCTCCCATTATTATAGTTTTGCTGTCTACTTCTTCCTGTAACTCCCCAAACTCTCCTCTAAGAATATGCATGCCATACTACTTGGTGTATATATGTTAAGCAACGATATTGCTTCATTTTTTATGGCGCCTTTTAGCAGGATATAGTGTCCTTCCTTGTATCTTTTAATTAAATATGTCTTTACTTTTGCTTTGTCTGAGATTAGGATTGCTACACCTGCTTTTTTTTAACTTTAGCTGGATCACAATATATGTTACTCCAGTCTTTTACCTTTACCCTGTGTGTATCCCCCTGTTTCAAATGTGTTTCTTGTAAACAGCATATTGTAAGATCATGGTTTTTAATCAATTCTTCTATCTGCTTCCATTTTATGGGACAGTTCATCCCATTCACATTCACTGTTTTGATTTCTATCTGTTTCTTTTTCTCCATCCTATTTCCCCCTGTTTATGCTTTTATTTCCCCCTTTCCCCTCAACAAAGTTTTGTTTTGACCACACACCTTCCTCAGTTTACCCTCCCTCTTGTTTCCCCTCCTTTATCTTACTGTTTTCCACTTGCTACTTCTTCCCTCCCTTCTCACCAGCCCCCTCCCTTTTTTCCCTCTTTCTCCTCCTACTGCCTGTAGGGCAAGTTATATTTCTGTACATATCAGGGTATGTTATTCCTTTCTTGAACCAGATCTGATGACATTAAAGATCAAATACTGCTCTTCTCCCTCCTTTCGTTTCCTCTATTATAATGTGTTTTTATGCCTTTTCATTTGATATAAGTTACCCTTTTCTACTACCTCCTTACCTCTTCTCCCATAACCCTCCTTTTACACCTCTTAATTGTTTTTATCCTTATATCAGTTATTTTATACAGATGTTTAAAATCTATGTGTATCCCTTTCAATTGTCGTAATAGCTGTACTATTCTCAAGATTTACATATATGTTATATATATGTATATATATGTATATATGTATGTTATATATATATATGTGTGTATATATATGTATATATGTATGTTATATATGTATATATATATATATATATATATATATATAACATACATAAGATGATATAATCCTATATAAAGATGTAACCAATTTGCCCTTATTGATTAATAAGATTTGTGGGGGTTTTTCTCCCCTGTTTACCTTTTTATGTCTCTCTCGAGTTTTGTATTTGAAGATCAAATATTCCATTGAGTTCTGGCCTTTTCATCAGGAAGGATTGGAATTCCCTTATTTCATTGAATGTCTATCTTCTTGCCTGAAATATTATGCTTAATTTTGCTGGGTAGTTGATCCTTGGTTGTAGTCCCAGCTCCTTTGCCCTTTGGAATATCATATTCCAATTTCTCCTGTCATTTATTGTAGAAGCTAAGAGATTCTGCATGATCTTGACTGTAGTTCCATGATATTTGAATTGTTTGTTTTTGGCTTCTTGCAATATTTTCTCCTTGACTTTTTAATTCTGAAGTTTGGGTATAATAATTCTTGGTGTTTTAAATTTGGGATCACGTTCAGGGGGTGATCAGTGGATTCTTTCAATGACTAGTTTAGCCTCTGCTTCTAAGACCTCTGGGCAGTTATCTTTGATAATTTCTTTGAAGATGCTGTCAAGGATCTTTTTCTCATCATGGATTTCCAGTAGATTAATAATTCTTAAGTTGTCTCTCCTTGATCTATTTTCCAGGTCACTTGTTTCTCCAATCATGTATTTCACATTTTTTTCCCTATTTTTTCATTCTTTACATTTTGTTTGACCACTTCTTGATGCCTCATGGAGTCATTAACTTCCACTTGCTCAATTCTAATTTTTAATGAGTTGATGTTTTCATTTTGCTTTTGAGTCTCCTTTTCCAATTGGTTGATTTTACCTCTCAGGGTGTCATTTTCTCTATTTAGATTCTGAATCTCCATAGCGATTTCACCATTCTTATTTTTTAAGGACTTGATTTTATCAGTGGGTTTTTTTTTTCATTTTTTCCATTTTTTCTTTTACCTCCCTAATTTGGTTTTTAAAATCCTCCTTTAGCTCTTGCAGTAATGGTTTTTGGGCTTGAGATCAGTTCACATTTCCTTTTGAGGTATCAGATGCAGGTATATTGTCATTGCTACCCTCTTCCAAATTGGTATTTTGATCATGTCTGTCTCCATAAAAAAGAATCAATGGTCGTTGTTTTTTTTTTTTTTTTTTTTTTTTTTTTGTGTGTGTGTGTGTGTGTGTGTGTGTGTTCTTCTCCATGTTGGTTAGCCTTTTCCTGGCTTTACAATGAATTTCTGCTTTTGGGGCTCAGAGATCTCTGTCCCAGGTTTCTTATTCTGTGGATTGTGAGTCTAGTTACTGGCTTTGTGAATTATAACCTTCAGTTTTCTGAGGTGTGGAGGAGGGGTCTGGCTGGCTGAATTCTCCTCTTCCCCTGGGGTTGCTCTCTGGAACTGTAGCTCTTCAGCAGTAGTCTCAGCTGTTTGTTATTTGTGCTGGTGTCTGGCACTGACCCTGGAGGTGCAAGGGTATATCTGGGCTCCTGATGTTAACCCCTGCTGGCTGCGCCCCTCTGGGACTCAGGAACTCCCACTGCTCAGGCCACTGAAACCCCACTTCTGTCTCTTGTATTCTAGCATTTTTTTCCTGAGGAATTCCCTGGGTTGGGGAGGGGGGTGTGCCG
This sequence comes from Trichosurus vulpecula, assembly GCF_011100635.1. Taxonomy (NCBI): domain Eukaryota; kingdom Metazoa; phylum Chordata; class Mammalia; order Diprotodontia; family Phalangeridae; genus Trichosurus; species Trichosurus vulpecula. The sequence goes on along the minus strand of NC_050575.1, from coordinate 423,546,494 downwards.
TTATGTCTCCCGGAAGTTCAAGAAGACATGTTTGATACCTTTGATTTGCAAGCCTCAGGAGTTGATGTCTCAGGGTGGGTGGTATTGGACTGCTGTCTCTCATTACTTCCACAGACTGCCATCCTGTGTTGGGAGGCCTGGGGATCTCTGCTGGTTTCGGGTGCCCAGCTTGATCCCAGCCTATCTCACACGTTAGTTTCTGCTGCCGCTTCTGCTTTGGTGCTGTGTGGAGCAGCTGCTCCACATGCCGAACACTCTCCCAGCGTACAGATTCATCCTGTTGGCCTTTAGGATGTTCCTGGCTTAAAAAGTTGCTTCAGGCAGACTGCTTGCAGCTTCTAACTCCCTGTGATTTCTTTCTGACCTGCCTCCCAACCCCCTTACTGTTTTTGGTTTTAGGGCTTTGGAATCTTCTGCTGCTGCACAGGGCACTTTTGCTGCTTCTTAACATCTGGATTCTTGACAGGCATCCACTCTGGTGTCACAGACTTTCTGGCTGACCTCCTAAGTTTGCTTAGGCTAAAAAATGTCTCATCCCAATTTTTTCTTGGCTTTGCCACTCTAAAATATTTAAGGCATTATTTTAAACTTATTTGGAAGGCAATGTTGGAAATATTCTGCTGGGTGTCTGCCCCTAATCCCCCATATTTCCTCTGTGTATCCACACTAGTAACCATTAAGGATATCAGTAACCATTAAGACCATCAATGGAAGAACATGTAATCAAATGTAATTGACCACTTGAAAGTTATTAATCCAATCAAGATCAAAAAGTTATTAGAGACTCAAATTACCTGACAATAACTCTTTTGTTTATCTTGGACAGTATCTCTCTCATCACAATTTTGTTTCTACTTAGAATTATTTTCCCTCATATGATCAGCTGTGTTTCCTGGGAATTGCCTTAGCCCATAGTCTTCATTTCAGATTTCATATTAGCCAACTCCTAGATATTGATAACTTTTGCCAGTTGGCTTTTACCTTGGTGCTATCATTTTGTAATTCCTCACAGTTGTGGGTACATCTGAATTCCACCAGGTTCAGGAAAAGGAGCTGAAAGTGTGGCTTCACTATCATTCCTATGCACAGTTCTGGCTCCTGGAAAGGGCTTAAGATGTCATAAAGAGTAGCTTAGAAGACAAAAACTTTTGGGAATGGCCATGATCATCTCCTTCATAAAAAAAAAACAAATTTTTGTCCAATATCCAGAGTCCTATTTAAATTTTATTTTATTTCATCTTTTTCCCCACCTACTCAAATCTGCTATTATACTATGATGAATCAATAGAAAATGAGAATATGCTATGCTGCAGCTCAGTAGCAGCCTGGCATCAGAAATATTTGAATTCAAATGTGACCTTAAACATTCACTAGTAGTTGTATTATTCTGGAACAGTAACTTCACCTCTTTCTGCCTTAATTTACTAATCTGTAAAATAAGCATAATAATAATAGCTTAGCACAGTGTCTGGCAAATACTCTTATATGTGTTAACTTTATGTATTTTTGTATTCATTCATTCATTCATTTTTGATTGGTTTGTTGTTATTAATTATCTCCTACATTTTTTTCTCATTTCCCCAAATTGAGTGGTGAATTCCACCATGTAGTTTACCATGAATATCTTTTATATGACTTTATATAGAAAGTTCAGTAGAAAGAGTGCTGGGCCCGAGTCAGGAAGACCTGAGTTCAAATCTGGTCTCACACACTTAATAGCTATGTGACCCTGGGAAAATCATTTTTTTTTAATAAATTTCTTTATTTAATTTTAGTTTACCACACACGGTTCTACATAGTTTTGAGTTCCAGTTTTTCTCCCCTCCCTCCCCCCTCCCTCCCCAAGACGGCATGGAGTCTCATATAACTGTCATGTATGACTTTGCATTGAATTAATTTATGCACTACTCAAGTCGTGGAGAAGAATTTTGACCAATGGAATGAATCATGAGAAAGAAGACACAGAACCAAAAAAAAAAAAAACCCCAAAAACAAAAACAAAAGAGAAGCAGAAAAGGCGAGCATGTAGTGTGCCTCAGTCTGTATTCAAACTTCGCAGTTCTTTGTCTGGATGAAGATAGCATTCTCCATCGTGAGTCCCCTGGAGTTGTCCTTGCCCCTTAGGTTTCTGAGAAAAGTGCAGTATGTCAGGGTTGGTCCTCACGGAATCCACATATCTGTGGCTGCGCACAACGTTCTCCTATCTCTGCTCCGCTCACTCAGCATTATGTCGTGTAGGTTTTTCCAGGTTGTTATGAAGTCTGCATCGTCCCCATTTCTTATGGCACAATAGTATTCCATCACCTTCATATACCACAGCTTGTTCAGCCATTCCCCAATTGATGGGCATCCCTTTGCTTTCCAATTCTTGGCTACCACAAAGAGAGCTGCTATAAATATTCTTGTACATATGGGTCCTTTTCCTGCTTGCGTGATTTCTTTGGGATACAACCCTAGAAGTGGTATTGCTGGGTCAAAGGGTATGAACATTTCTATAGCCCTTTGGGCATAGTTCCACACCGCCCTCCAAAATGGCTGGATCTGCTCACAACTCCACCAACAATGCAACAATGTTCCAATTTCCCCACATCCTTTCCAGCATTTATCATTCTCCTGATTTGTTATTTTAGCCAATCTGACAGGAGAGATGTGGTATCTAAGAGTTGTTTTGATTTGCATTTCTCTAATCAGTAGCGATCCAGAGCATTTTTCCATATGCCTGTAGATAGCTTTAATTTCTTCCTCTGAAAACTGCCTGTTCATATCCTTTGACCATTTCTCAATTGGGGAATGGCTTGTATTCCTATATATTTGGCTCAGCTCCCTGTATATTTTAGAGGCGAGGCCTTTATCAGAGATACTAGTTGCAAAGATTTTCTCCCAATTTTCTGCTTCCCTCCTAATTCTTGTTGCATTGGCTTTTTTTGTACAAAAACATTTCCATTTGACATAATCAAACTTATCCATTTTGCATTTTGTAATGCTCTCTGTCTCTTGTTGGGTCATGAATTCTTTACTTTTCCACAAATCTGATAAGTAAACTATTCCTTGCTTTCCCAAATTACTTAGAGTATCAACTTTTACTCCTAAATCATGAACCCATTTTGACTTTATTTTGGTATATGGTGTAAGATATTGGTCTATGCCCAGTTTTTGCCCTACCATTTTCCAATTTTCCCAACAGTTTTTGTGAAATAGTGAATTATGAAGAGGAAATCAAAACAATAATTAGGAATTATTTTGCCCAACTGTATGCCCATAAATTTGACAAACTTAGAGATATGGATGAACATCTACAAAAACATAAACTGCCCAGACTAACAGAGAAGGAAGTGAAATTTCTTACTGACACCATATCAGAAAAAGAAATTGAGCAGGCCATCAACAAACTCCCTAGGAAAAAATCTCTAATGAATATTGGTGCAAAAATTTTAAATAAAATATTAGCAAAAAGATTGCAGCAACTCATTACGAGAATAATACACCATGACCAGGTAGGATTTATTCCAGGAATGCAAGGCTGGTTCAATATTAGGAAAACTATTAGCATAATTGACCATATCAACAACAAAACTAGCAGAAACCATATGATCATCTCAATAGACACAGAAAAAGCCTTTGACAAAGTACAACACCCATTCCTATTAAAAACACTAGAAAGCATAGGAATAAGTGGAACCTTCTTTAAAATTATAAATAGCATCTACCTAAAACCATCAACAAGCATTATTTGTAATGGGGATAAACTAGATGCATTCCGAATAAGATCAGGGGTGAAACAAGGATGTCCATTATCACCCCTATCATTCAATTTGGTACTAGAAACATTAGCTGTAGCAATAAGAGAAGAAAAAGAAATTGAAGGAATTAGAATAGGAAAAGAAGAAACTAAATTATCACTTTTTGCAGATGATATGATGATTTATCTAGAGAATCCTAGAGAATCAAGTAAAGAACTACTTGAAATAATAAACAACTTTAGCAAAGTGGCAGGATATAAAATAAACCCACATAAATCCTCAGCATTCCTATACATTACTGACAAAGCCCAACAGCAAGAGATAGAAAGAGAAATTCCATTCAAAGTTACTGAAGGCACTATAAAATATTTGGGAGTCTATTTGCCAAGACAAACCCAGGGCCTATATGAACATAACTATGAAACACTTTTCACGCGAATAAAATCAGATCTAAATAAATGGAGAAATATCAGTTGCTCATGGTTAGGCCGAGCTAATATAATAAAAATGACAATTCTACCTAAATTAATCTATCTATTCAGTGCCATACCAATCGAACTACCAAAAAATTTTTTTACTGAGCTGGACAAAATAATAAAAATATTCATTTGGAAAAACAAGAGGTCTAGAGTATCTAGGATATTAATGAAAAGACATGCTAGAGATGGTGGTTTAGCCACACCAGATATTAAACTGTACTACACAGCAGCAGTCATCAAAACTGCCTGGTACTGGTTAAGAAACAGGCGTGTGGATCAGTGGAATAGGATAGGTACACAAGTAGGTGAAATCAACAAGTTTAGCAATCTACTCTTTGAGAAACCCAAAGAGGCCAGTTTCTGGGCTAATAATTCACTATTTCACAAAAACTGTTGGGAAAATTGGGAAAATCATTTAACGCTATTTGCCTTAGTTTCTTCATCTATAAAATGACCCTGGGAAGGAAATGGCAAACCACTCCAGTATTTTTGCCTGAAAAAATTCAAATTGTATCATAATTAGTTCGACATGACTGAAACAATTTGACAACAAAATATATAGATACATTTCTCTCCTGATAGAATGTAATGGTTTATCATTTTGAGAGTTACAGAGAAATATGGAGGAAAGAAACAGCAACGTGGGAAAGAACACCTCTGGAGAGGGAGGTAACAGACTTTCTTCTCCCACTCCACCCAAACACACTTAGTATGTCACCATAGAAACTCTTATGCAATGCATTCAGCTGGGAACACAGACACAGGAAAACAGATAAGATGTGAGGAGACAAGTCACTGGAGGAGAAATCAGTTTAATGAAGTATGAACCCTGATGCTGGATATTATTAGATATGGTCATAGGAAACTCAGTACTAGAAGTTGAAATTGGACTTTTCCATGTATATTTGTCTCAATGCCACTTCCTTGTAAATTTGAGCCAATTATTCCAATAGATATCATATTCATTTGTGGGAACATGTACCCCTGGCTTACTGTTCAGTCTTTTCAGTCAGGTTTGAGTCTTTGTGAAACCAGTTGAGGTTTTCTTGGCAAAGATATTGATGAAAAACTAGAGCTTCTTCTTAAACTACCCTTGTTAATTCCTTCGCTATAAAACAATCATGTCTAGTGGCTGAGTGTTAACGCGAAGCTCAGTAGTAGGGGTTTAGTCGGGAGAATCTTAGAAGTGTGGCCTGACAAATTTTAGGACCTTACATAGCTGTTGCACCTCTCACTATCCAGTGCACTTGTTTAAAAACTGAGTGGGTTACTAACCTAAGATGATACATTAACAATAGTATTGTGTTAAAATTTGGAGATCTCTTCTTTCGTGATCCAATCAGCCTTATGATTTTATCACTATCTAGCCATAAACTCCTCCACTTAAGGATAGAGGATAGGACTAATCTCAGACATCTCTTTATTTCCCACCGGGGGCACTCATTTTGTAATACTACTTTCACTTCTCCGCTAGGCCTCCTGATGGGTATCTCCCCCACTTCCCAGGTATTCAACTTCCTTTTTCTGTATTGTATTTCCTCATTAAATTGTAAGTTCTTTCAAAGGAGGGACTGCTTTTTTTTTTGTATATATGTCCCTTGCATGTCAAGACATCACGCTCCTGTTGTGATTTGTCCTCTTTGAAAACTGGCTAGTTCCAGTTGGGTAACACTGCTTCCTTCCTTCCTTCCTTCCTTCCTTCCTTCCTTCCTTCCTTCCTTCCTTCCTTCCGTTCATCCATAAAAAAAATAACTGGGACAATTAACTATTTTGTCTTGTGAAGTTTCATTCATGATTTCTTGAAATAGAGTTTTGGAAAATCAGGCTTTGATAAACCCCATAGGGATTCAAATGGATCTACTAGACTATACCTTAGACCCAAATCACTCTGGCTCTCACTGATGGTGAATAATAGATCTCAGCCCCATGTATCACTTGGTAATTGTTTTGAGTTTTGACTACTCAAAATGAGTGTAAATGGCAATTGTTTCTGTTTTAGCCAGAAGGCCCTAGGGTCTTCTCCTCCCTGCTTGATTTTTTTGAGTAGGCAAACTTTGCTATCTTTTGCCACATTGCTTACCCATCTTTAAATCACTGAATGGGTATTGCTTAAGACAAACTGATACCTGGGAAAGACCTTAGTTTAAAAAGGCCAAGGTCTCCCACTACATTCAGGGTCATTTCCAGTCATACTGATCTATGTATTGCCACTGGATTCAGATGACCCTGGAGGAAAGAGTGAGGGCTGATGACTTTGTACATCCCTGCCACACTTAAATCTAATTCACCTAAAAATCAAGACATCACCCTCCTAATGTCATTGGTCCTATTTGAGAATGAGGAAAAAGGGAGGGGATTCTGGGAAGATGGCAGAGTAGGTCAGAAAATTCCAGGCTCTCAGATTTTGCCAACAAAAGAGATAAAATAGCACCTTAGGGCAAACAAAGTGATAGTAAAAATATAAGTATATGGGCACAGAAGAGGTTTTCCTTGGATAATTCAAAAAGATCAGAAGAAAAATCCCAGGATGAGGTTTGGTTCCTGTGAAGAGTAAACACCTCTAGGCTAGGGTCCCTTTTAACAATAAGCAGCAAGCTCTAGGTTGGGAGGCTGCCTTGGCCCCAACCACCAGAACTCCCAGAGATAGTGGGGGAAGTTGGGCATTTTAGCTGGGAAGATGGAAGGAACTTCTGCTGACCAGGAATGCTAGACCCAGCTGTGTTGCAGAGAACCGAGGGGCAAGAAGGAAATAGCACATGCCCAGTGAGTGCAGAAGCAGTGGAGCAGAATAACCCTGGGTGTGGGCACTTACCTGAAGCTGGATGCTTGGCTTTGGCTGCTAACTAGAGGGAACACCATCCCTCATACACCAAGGCTAGAGGTGATTACAAAAATTAAGCTTTTGCTACAAAAAAAATCAATAGGCAAAAGATAAAGAAGCCAACTATAGAACGTTATTAAGGGAATAGGGAAGATGGGGTTCTTCTTCAGAAGGGGATATGGAAGTAAATTTGCTATCTTCTCTCTCGTAGCATAATGTCAGATGGTCACCTGCCCAAAAACAATTAGTAGAAGAACTTAAAAAAGACTTTAAAAATCAAATGAGAGAGATGGAGGAAAAATTATAGAAAAAATAAGAATAATCCAAGAAAAATAAGATTATATAAAGAAAATCAACCAATCAGAAAAGGAGATTCAGAATATTAAGGGAAAAAATGACACCTTGAGAATTAGAATTGGACAAGGCGAAAGCAATGAAGTTATGAGAGACCAAAAAATAATTAAACAAAATATAAAAAAAAATTAAAAAATAGAAGTGAAAGTGAAACATAAAAAAAAAAGCTGATCTGGAGAAAAGATCAAGAAAAGAAAACACAGGAATAATTGAACTACCTGGAAGTTATGATGAAAAAGAAAGGATCTTGATACAATAATACAAGAAATAATTAAAGAAAATTGTACTGAAGCATTAGAACAAGGCGAGGGGGGCGGGGAAGTAGAAATAGAAAAAATCCATCAAACATCCCTTAAAAAGAGATCCTATAAGGAAAACTCATAGGAAGATTATAGGCAAATCCAGAAACCCCCAGAAAAAGGACAAAATATTAAAAGCAATAAGAAAAAATCAATTTAAATATGATGTTGCAAGATCAAACAGTAAAGACACTAAAAGACTTCAGGTCTTAGAACACTATATATAGAAGAGCAAAAGAACTGGAGCTCCAGCCGAAAATATCACACCCAGTAAAGTTAAGCATAATCCTGAATAAAAAAAATGGATAAGGTACATAACATGCATAAGGTACATAACAATGACTGATTAGAAGGAATTCAGTAAGGACAGACCATTTATTTTTATATTTGTAAAATGTATATATATATACATATATATATATATATATGTATAATGTAAAATGTATATATATACATATATATATATGTATATATATAAATGTAAAATGTATATATATAGTATATAATTATATATAATGTATATATAATTGTAAAATGTATATATATACATATATATATATATGTATATATATATATATAAATGTATATATATATATACACATACATATACATATACATATACATATATATGTATTGTCATTAATAAGTGGGTAGCTTGTAAGAAAGATTGGGGTACACCTGATTATGATATAAATTTAAAAAGTGAAACTATTTAGGAACAGCTAAAAAGGGTAATTATTTCATACAAATGAAGTGCAAGAGGAAGAACCAATACAGAGGAATAGATGAGGGAGGAAGGCTGGTAGATCTGGTAATCTACTTTCATTGGAAGTAAATCTAAGAGGAAACAATAATGTATATCCATAAGAGTATAAAAGTCTTCTAAATTTAGAAATAAAATGGCAAAGGGCTAGGGATGGAGGAGTGGACAAGAGAGGGATCTTTAGAAGGGAGGGTAAGAAATAGGCTAAACCGAGGTATAGAAGGGTTTTTAGATCAATGGAGAAGAGAGGATAAAGGACAGATCTCTAGAGGGGATTATGAGGGAATAGGTTGAAGGGGGCTACAGAAGGGTATTTAAATTTATGGGAATAGGAGATAGGTGAGGGATCTTTGGAGGGGAAAGCCAAGCAAAAGGGCAAGGTAGCTGGTAGAAGTAAAGTAGATGAGGCAGGAGGCATGGGAAACAAGAGATATGCAGAAACATAAAAAGAAAGATCAGGAGTAGAATTTTTTTAGGGAAAGTGTGTGTGTATGTGTGTGTGTGTGTGTGTGTGTGTGTGTGTGCTGGACATATATTTCACTATAACTATAGTGAAATATATCTACACTTAATTGTAGGCTTCTGGGGGAGGGGAGAAGAATATAGTAAAAATGTACAGCAGAGAACAACAAAAACTTACAAACAAGCAAAGAAATGGACAGATCTCAATACAACATGTAGTCTTTATCATACAGGCATTCTTGAAATGAAAAATTTTTCATTACATGTTTTGAATCCTCTCTTATGTTCTGCTTTGCACATGATATTTTTTTTCTTTTGTTGCTTTGTATTTAAGTTCCAATATTTAAGTTTATGATATTCTTTTTCTTTCTCTGTTTTGTATTTGTGTTCTGATGTTTGAGTCTAAAACGATTTATTTTTTAAACAGAGAGAGAATGAGGGACAAACAGCATCAAGAACAATGTATTCTCAGCAGTTAGCACATTGCCTAGCACCTTACAGATGGTTAATAAATATTTATGGACTATTGTCTATTGACTATTTTAGGATGTGGGCTAGATGATCATATACTTAAGTAGATTAAGAAATAGTTAAGAGGTTCTAACTGGAAAATGTGCAGGTAGGTGGCACAGTTGATAGAGTGCCTGGCCTGGAGTAAGGAAAATCTGAGTTCAAATTAGGCACCAGACACTTGCTAGCTATGAGACTCTGGGCAAGCAATTTAACTTTGTCTGCATCCATTCCCTCATCTGTAAAATGAACTACAGAAGGAAATGGCAAACCAGTGAAGAGACCCCAAATGGTGTGATGAAGTGATGGACATGACTGAAAATGATTCAACAACAACGAAAACAACTTGGAAAATAGACTTTAATGATTTCAGGTTAACATGGAAGGATGCATCTGTTGCCATGCTCCTTAAATCCACTATTGGTCCTAAGCCATTTTATCTTTATTAAGTAAGCATTTATTAAGCACTATTATGTTCAATCAACTATACTTTTCACTAGGAATTCAAAGCCAGCAAAAAAAATAATGAGAATCAGAATCAATGACTTGAAATCAGGGTTGTAAATAGAGCCCTACAAAGGTATTTCTGTTGCTAAGTTCATCAGCCTTGCCACTTTATTACCTACCAGGGTTTTTACCCTCAAGCCATTGAGTTTTACATTGTGCACTCCTCTATTTTGTAGATAGTTTAAAACTGAGGAAGGCTAGTGAAAACAGCAGAAAACAGTATTACAAAAAGATCCTGACAAGATAAAACACAGACTTATCAAATTTAAAAGACAATGACTTTCAAAATGTTTTGTTCTTGTTGTTGTCATTTCAGTCATATTTGACTCTCTTTGACCCCATTTACCAGTTACATTTCTTGGCAAAGATACTCGAGTGGTTTGCCATTTCCTTCTCCAGCTCATTTTATCGATGAAGAAACTGAGGCAAATAGTGTTAAGTGGCTTGCCCAGGATTACACAGCTAGCAAGTCTCAGAGGCCAAATTTGAACTCAAGAAGATGAGTCTTCCTTACTGATGGTCCAGCATTCTATCCATTAAGCAACTTATGTGGACACTTCCAAAAATAATTCTGCGTTATTCAAATACCTATTTCTGAAAATATAATCTACATCGAAAGGTCTTGTGCAGAATGAGCTATTCAATAGCATATGATATAGGAAAGACAGCTCAATATGGTAAATAGAGAACTGTATTTGGAGTCAGGGACTTGAATTAAAGTCTCTCCTCTCCCATCTACTTGTGTGCCATTGCAATAGTTATTTAAAATTTTCAAGTTGCCTTTGCTCATCTATAACATTACCAATAAGGTTCCTACCAATTCCAAAAGCCTAAAAAACAATATCTATTCAATTTACTTACCCACATATTTGAATTCAGACTCAACATCACTGCCACAAGTGATGACACACCCCAGAGTCCTTCATACTAGTCAGGGATTGGACTTTTTCAGGCCACCAAAATAAAATGGACAAATGCTGAAAGCATAAATTCAACTTTCCTCCTTTAAACTTAAAGGTAAATTTCTGTCATGTTATGATTTAATTCCCAAGAGGACACCTTCCCTGAATGGAGCTTACATCACTTTAATTTGACCCTAAAAGTTTGGGCTTTTTTCCCATTTTCTTTGAGGTGTTACTCCTCAGGGCTCCTGTCAAAATGTCTAGCTGTGAGGTCTCTGAGGTATGTAGTGAGGATAGGTAGATACAGCAAGTGAAGAGAACAATTGCAACAGCCAACTCCTTGAGGGCCCAATTATTTGCCACAAAATTGAAGGTATTTGATTCATTTCTGACTTCAGACATTTCCATTCTCAATTTATTTTGCTGTCAAAGTGTGTGTGTGTGTGTGCGCGCGCGCATGTATGTGTGGAGAGAGAGAGAGTGGGAGAGAGGGAGAGAGAGGGAGGGGGAGAGAGAGAGAGAGAGAGAGAGAGAGAGAGAGAGAGAGAGAGAGAGAGAGAGAGAGAGAGAGAGAGAGAGAGTTTACCCACTATAATTTTTTCACCAGTGGGAATAGAGTTGATGTCAATTACATATCTTTAGTAATTAGCCAAATCAGATCAATCGGATTCTAGACTTTTCCACCTTCTCAATTCTTTGCTGCATTATTATTGTTAGTAAAAATACATTATACGTCCCGCTCTCCAACTTCTCATTTTTTTTCTTAAAATATAGCTATAAAATTCTAAACTGCAGGTGATTTGCAAAAGAAAGATTTCTACAGAGAAAGAAATTTTCCTCAAGTTTCTCTTTCATCTCCAATAGATTTCCATTTCAGCTTTGTACAAAAACAAATATAAATTATGTTTCAAGGCAAAAATGAGTGAAAACCTGTTTTGGGTGCTCATGCAATGTCAATTTTATCTCAGCATTGAAAAGATGAAATGTATTTTGCGGTTTCATTTATTTTATCAAAGTCATTGCTGTCTAGTGATATCATAATAGAGACACAAAACAGAAATTTGAATTTCCTTGCCCCTTGTTGAAGAAGGGAGGGAAAGTTCTCAGATGAAACTGAAGTGATTTAAATATTAAAACAAAAATAGAACAACCAAGCTGGGGATATTTATAAGATTGTAAACCATTGCAATTAAATATCTTTTAAAAATTATGTACTAGAAAATAACACATATGATCATTCCATGTACAAAGTAAACCAGAAAAAAGATAACTATATATGAAATGATATATTTATTTTGTAATTTTTAAAATATAGGTATTGTTTTGTGTATGAATGTTTGCATATATATATGTATATGTATGTATGTAGATAGATACACAGATAGATAGATAAATAGATAGGTGGATAGATAGATATATGGATAGATAGATGGATGGATAGATGGATAGATAGATGGATGGATGGGTACATAGATGTAATTTATAGACAGGTGCTTGACACTTATTTTGTGAAGTCACTTCATTTGTGTGTCCTTCTAGCAACTCCCTATGACTTATCTACAAAGTCATAAATGAATTATTTTTTATCTTAATAGGATGGGTTCTTGCAACAAGACTTATGCACAAAGACCAAGTCATGGATTGTTGAGGTATTTGTTTAGTGCATTAACTAGATGGTAATTGGGCTATGAGTTCCATAAGGGCAGTGATCCTTCTTTGTCTAAATTCTGTATAATCCCCAGGATGTCATACAGTGATCAGCATCTAGAAGGCATATAAAGCAACAAGCACAACAGCAACAATAGATGTTTCCTAAAAATTAAAATGAGTAAATAAATTAGGTCATGGACTCAGAAGCTCAGCCAGAGCAAAGTCCAAAGGAAATTCATCGACGCTGGTTTGTAATAATTCTTTAAACTATTTTTTTATTTGAAATGAGTTAAATTTCTTGATAATGTAGAATTTCTTATCTAATGATCCCATTATTTCTATTTATTCACATGGATGATGTTCCCAGCCCAGCAACTGGAGAATATCACCTTTATTTTTTAATTGCTATTTCATTTTTAATTTATGGAATAAAACAAAGGTTTTCATCACATAGTATAACAAAAAGATGATTGCACATGAAACTGCAAATCTATTATGTACAACTTGCTATTATATATATTTAATATGACATAATATGATAAGATATGACATGGCATGATATGACATGACATGACATAACTTAATGTAACATATTATACGTATAGTATATGTATAATTTTGTGTATATAACATATATATATAATAAAAATAATCATGCAATATTTTTCTCCCCCCTCCACCACACATACTAGAGATAGCTACACACATGCATATATGTATGTAATATCACTCTATGCATAGTTCAATTTATCGATTCTTTCTCTGGATGCAGTTAACATCTTCCTTTATATATCCTTTGTAGTTCATTTGGGCATTTAGGATAGTCACCATCAAATCATTTAATATCACCTTTAAACAATTTTCAAATATTAGAAGACAGAGTTGATTTTATTTGTTAAATCACCAGACCATCAAAACTGAAAAGGACTTCAGTGCATAGACAATCCAAAAAAATCAGGGCAAGTGACCTTCCAGTCTATGTATGAAGACATCTAGTGAAGAAGAACCAACCCTACTATATTGTGAGTTAGCCCCAAAATAAGATTGCTCCCCTCTGCTTATGTCAGTCCTATTTTTATAAATAGTATGGTACAAACAGGAAAAAAAAGATGTCCTCAAAGTCAAGAAGAGTTGGGTTCAAATTCATCATTTTCAATATAGGGAATGTGTTATCCTGGGGAAATAACTGAACCTTTCAATGCTTCAGGCTACTCCTTACACAGATGAAATTACCATTGTTATTTAAAAAATCCCTACAGCTCAATAGCTGCCTCTTCATCATGTATTGAGTGCTAGCATTTTTCTTCCTGAGAAGCCAAGTAAGACAAGTCTAATTTCTTATAAATGGCAGCCTTTTAGATCCTTGAAAACAATTACAATACTGTATGATGATTTAACCAGAATATAGTGCCTACTATGTGTGAATCACTGCCATCTTTTCTGGCTTCAAGGCTCCTCTTCTACAACCTAAATAACCTCAGGTCTTTTTAACCAATCTTCATGTGTCCCTTCACCATGCTATCTTCCCTTCATTAGAAGTTTTCCAGAAAGGAAATGGGGTATCAATAATAGAAGAGAAGGGAGGACCAGAGAGGAATGGGACCGAAAAAGGAGAGAGAAAATAAAGAGATGCATATACATCTGTAGAACACAGCAAAAATAATCTCCCTGTCACTTAGTGTTATAATGTGGCACATTTTGGAGAGAAATAGGAAGCAAGAAAATTCATGAAATAAGAGCATTCCTCCAGGGCAGTCCAAGGCAATTCTAACGGGTGTCCCAGAGTAAACTGTTTGTAAGACATTACTCTCAATGCTTCCCACTATATAGGACTCCTGGACAAAAACAAGGAGAGCAAAAACACCAAAATTTCCCAAAGAATGCCACCAAAATCCTCCCACGAAGTTTTCCAGAGCAGTATCTGAAAGCTACTTATAAAGAAATTGCAATTTTGCTGCTCAGCATCTTTCTGATTTTCAGACTTAAGAAAGTTACCTGAGGAAAGCAAATATGATAAAATGGAGGACTGATGAAAAAGGCATTTATATACAGAGAGGGAGAGAGAGAGGGAGGGAGAGAGAGAGAGAGAGAGAGAGAGAGAGAGAGAGAGAGAGAGAGAGAGAGAGAGAGAGAGAGAGAGAGAGAGACCATGTGGTGAGAAGGGGAAGGATGTTTAGCAGCTGCAACATTTATAAATCATTTTAAGATTTATACAATGCTCTGTATATATTAACTCATTGTATTCTTCCAACTTTCTTAAAAAAAAAAGTGCTAATGTGTCTGAAGTAGAATTCAAGTTTGTTTTCCTAAATCCATGTCCTGAAATTAGGGATTTGCTGCAGGGAAATCTCCAATTAATCAATGCAACTACAAATGCATATTTCCATGAATACATCCCACCCAGCAATGGTACTTCATTTGCATTTGCAAAGTATTAATGACATCTACAGTCACAAAATCCCTCAACAGTAAACATGAATATTTAATAATTTTTTATACTTCATGTGGGAATATTGGAAAGGTGAGGGCAGGAAAATATTGCAGCAATAATTTGGGTAATGATTGTAGGATTATAGCTTTTGAGTTGGAATAGAATTTAGAGGTCATCAAATCCAACTCCTCCCCCTTGGCAGATGAGGAAAATGAAGCACAGAGAAATTAACTTACATGCATAGACTTTCACAGCTATCTGAGGGAGCCTTTGAACCTAGTGACACAGGCAATAAATTATAGGACATGATCAGAACTTGAAGTAAAACTCTTTCATTTCACTGAAGCATAAACTATATGGAGAAGAATAGTGTGAGTTGAAACTAGTGTCATGACTGAATTTTAACAAGGAGATGAAGTGAGGCAGATCACCAAACAAGATATCATCTATTAGCAGGGATGGGTTACCTGTCAATAATGGGTCAATGGTTTGCTTCCATTAATGCCAAAGACTCTGAGAAAGAGGCCAGTTCCCCTTATATAGGTTTTTGGGGAGTTAAGAACAAAGAACAGAGTAGGGTAGATGACATCATGGGATGAAGGGCAACATGATCACCATGACAACAGAGCTGAGGAACAGGGAACATCATGCTTGGTTGGAAGTTTTGTAATGGAGACTAACAATGACCCCACCCCCTTCTTTTCTCATGAGACTAAGAAGTACTTTTTGTTTGAGTCCAGATATGAGATAGTGGCCCAGATTTTTGGATAAGAAACCAGATATCCTTGAATGATTGCTTTAGGGCATAGAGATATCAGGTCCAAATTCCCTTGCTTTCTCATACATTCCCCAAAGTTAGCAAAATTCCATCAGCAGGAGAACTGGATTTTTAAACTTAACTAATTCAGACCAGCTGAATTCTGAACTAAATTCAGAGACCAAAAAATTTTGACTTAAGCAGTTATAGGACAAAAGCAATTATAAGGAAAAATCAATTACTTGCAAATGGGATCAATAAGAAAGTTATATAAGATCAATTTTAATCTTCTCACTAGAAGGATGGCAGTAAGGAAACATTTTATTCTTTAGGCTTTTTTGTTGTTGTCGTCTGGTCATGTCCAACCTTTTGTGACCACATTTGGGGTTTTATTGGCAAAGATACTAGAGTGGTTTGCTATTTCCTTTTCCTGGGGACCCAATGGATCCATTTTTTTTCAGACAATAAGTGGTTAAGGAAGTTACCCAGAGTTACATAGCTAGGCAGTGTCTGAAACTCGATTTTGAACTATGGTCTTCCTGACTCTGGCCCCAGTGCTCTACCCACTGAACCATAAGTTGTCTCATTCATTAGGTTATGCAAAGCCATTAAAGAGACTTGATCAGAGACACCACATAATTCAGTCTGCAAATAGCAAAACATATTTTGAATGAAAGTTGAAGAACGGGAAGAAGGAAGGAAAGAGTAGTAAAGGTCAGAGAGAATATGGAGCTTTTGCCTGGAGGATTGTAACCAGGCTATGTGCCTGGGTGATTCACTGAATATGGAGGCTCTGATACTGAAGCAAGAAAGAGGCTCACCTTTATGTATGCCAGGTTGAGGGGAGATTATCCACAAACCATGTAATACAGATGGCTCAGAATGCAAACTCAGGATGCCAGCCATGGCTCTCAGACCTGGCAAAGGGGAAAGAACATTTGATTTATTAATAGAACATAAGTAACTGTCCCCAGAGAAGCTATGTAAAGGAGGCCAGTGGGGAGGGGAGGGGTTAGATAAAGAGCATGCTGAGGACTTGGTTTTCATTTGTAGTAAGACCTCCTGGCAGAAAGCTTCATCCATTCCCTTCTTTAGAGTAGCTTTGTCTTGGAAAAGGAAAGGCAATGGAGTTTTTGAATTTAAATTCAAAGAGATGGCCAGATGAAAACTAAGCTGATGAACACAGTAGGGAATCTTGAACAAAAGTCAAATCCATGGAGCAGAGAGATTGGCCCCTTTTGGGTCTCATTTCTGAAGGCAAAATTGAAACTGTGCATGTCGGCATGACCTGACACTAATACCTGCATATCAATAGTGCTTTAAAATATACAAAGCACTTCACCTTCATAATCTCATTAGTGTGCCACTACAAGCATTTGAGGGAGATTTTCTTAATATTGTCCTCACCATTTTATAGATAGGTGGAATGAATTGGAGGAGAGATGAGTGTTTCCTTGCCCACTAGAAATATGTTGTCTATACTTAGTTGTGTGCATATCGAATAACCTCCATCTTCCTCCTAGAATATTGGATCCTAGATGGCAGGACCTGACGCATTTTTGCCTTTTATATCAAAAACTTATGGAAATGTCTGGCTAAGAGTGAGATCTTGATGCATGTTCACTGATCAAATGGAAATTACTAAGGTCCCATTGTAAGCAAGTGTCAGAGTCAGAATTTGAATCAAGGTCTCACTGCACTTTAAATCCCTTGCTCTAACCACTGCGTAACGTTGGCTTTCATGAACTGTCATTCTCACAGCCTTCCCTGACCAGCCCAGAAAACACTGATGTAAGAAAAAGGGTGATGGTTTATATTGCTAGAGCACATTAACATGTATACAACTCTTACCTTAAGACATGTTCAGAGGTAAGCAGCGTAGGAAATTTTATGTCTATTTTAGTGGTGGACAAATTGAGGCTCTCAAAGTTTTGAGGACTATTTATCTCAGATATTCTGACATTGTGTCTACTACCATGATTTAAATTTATAGAATTCATGAGATGAAACCAGAACTACACAAACCCCATCCTTTACTTCAGAACTTTGGAGATGAGGGATTTCTTAGAAATGAAGTATCTTTCCTTAGGTCATACCATTGATTAAGACCTGAACCTGGACTTGAACCTAGGTCCTCTGACTCCTATTCCAATGCTTTATCCTCCACATCATATGGCCCTTTCTTTTTTCTAAGTGGGTAGGACAGATATGTTTGTTCCCTTTATCTTACAGTGCTTTTTAGTCACCTGACCATGGCATTCATCATACCTTAGAGCTGGTAGGGACATTTGGACTCATCAGAGCCAATATCTTCATTTTACCTGTGAGGAATCTGAAGCTCAGAGTGTCACTTACCCAAAGGATATGAACTCAGGTACCAAATTAACTTTCCATTCTTAAGATGCATCTAGATCTATTTTCTTACTCATTTCTTCTTCTTCTTCTTCTTCTTCTTCTTCTTCTTCTTCTTCTTCTTCTTCTTCTTCTTCTTCTTCTTCTTCTTCTTCTTCTTCTTCTTCTTCTTCTTCATCTTCTTCTTCTTCTTTGTCTTCGTCTTCATCTTCGTCTCCATCTCTGTCTCTCTCTCTCCCTCCTTCCCTTTCTCCCTCCTTCCATCCCTCCCCCCTTCCTTCCCTCCCTCTCCCTCTCTCTGTCACTTTCTGACTCTATTCTCTCTTTGTATTTGTCTCTCAATCTCCTTTTCCCCTTTTTTTGTATGCGTCTGTATCTCTTCTCTATGTGTCTCTCAATTTTTATGTCTCTATAGATATATCTTATCTACATACATTTACATCTATATACTATATACATCTATATACATTTCTATATCTACATACATTTACAAATATGTGCAAATTTAAATAATATAAATCAATAGATAAGGATACAAAGATGTGCCTATATAACTTTATTGACAAATACATTCATGCATAAACATATATGGGGCAAATATATGTATATGACTAATAAATCTGTATATATCCATAAATGTGTATGCACACATATGTATATACACACATAAAAATAAACACAAAATTTAGACAGCACATATACTCATACATACATATAGACATCTACATCCTCGCAGTCACCCAGGATCGAAACTTCAGGGGAATCAGTGAGTACTCAGTCTCATTACCCTTTCAGATTTAATCTGTTGCCAAGGACTGTCCAATTCACCTTCCCAAATCTCTTGCATATGGCACTTCTCTCTTCTGAAACTTTCCGTACTTTGATGCAAGTGCCCCTCACCATCTTAACCAATGGCCCACATCAATAGCTTTGTCTCAATGAACACCAGCACTTGCCTACCACTATTACCTCTAGTGTCAAATATCAAATCCTCTGTTTCATGTTCAAAGCCCTTCATAACCTTCCCTGCTACCTCTTCCAGCTCTGTTATCATAAGGCTACCACCTCTTACACAAACTCATGGATCCAGAACCACTGGTCTCTTTTTTCCCATCAGGTAAGACATTCCATCTCTAGTCCCTGAGAATATGTTGGGGCTGTCCTCCTTGCCTGGATTTTCTACCTTTTCATCTCTGCCTATAAATTTCCTTCAAGTCTGTCTTAGAATTTCACATTCTGTAGCAACCTTATTTCACTCTAGTGCTTCCCCTCTGTTCATTATTTCCAATTTGGCCTTGCATGTTTGTACATAATTGGTTATTGTCTCCTTCACTAGACAGTGAGCTCCTCAAGAGCAGAGATAGGCTTTTTTATTTCTGATATCCTTATGTACATATATTTGTCCTTATCAAAAGAACGTAGATTGCTTTTGAGTATGGATAGTTTTCTTCTATGTATTTGCTTTGTGACTCTGAGCAAATCGCTTAACCTCTCAGTTCTCTTCACAATTCTCTAATATCATATGCTGCAGTGAAGGTGCCAACCAACATCAGTTTAGGGAGTTTCCTAGCATGGAAGTCCTCTAGAGTAATGAAACCATAAGGCCACTACATTCCCATCTAGATCTTTCTAAATAAACTATATATCTCTACATAGATATAGGTCCATATATATATACAGTGTTCCAAAAGTTTTAGAACAGTTTTAAAACACATATGTGTAT
This sequence comes from Trichosurus vulpecula, assembly GCF_011100635.1. Lineage (NCBI taxonomy): Eukaryota > Metazoa > Chordata > Mammalia > Diprotodontia > Phalangeridae > Trichosurus > Trichosurus vulpecula. The sequence continues at coordinate 423,526,744 of NC_050575.1, read as the reverse complement.
GCATAAATGTGTATGAGTATATACATGCATATTTTGTATATATGTATGTGTACTTACATATGCAAACATATATACATTATATGCATTAAAAAAAAACACAAAACCTGAAACTTGCTCCAGTAACAACCCCCTCCACCCTCCTACAGATAAGTAGGTTTGTGGCTAAGGGGAAGGGAGAGGGCCTCTATTTCCTTGCAGCTCAGGAGAGCTAGAGAGAAGGGGAACTTGGCATTTCTATTAATTTCTCCCCAATCCTGGGCTGGCTTTCCTTGGCCTGTGATTTTTACCTTTGAAATGTATATTTAGTAAGGCTGCTTACTCCCCAGCCCTCACCCCATCCATCATTTTAAAATGCCATCCCCTTCTACCTAGGAGCTGGTTAAATCTTGCTTCCATCCACAATTTACCTCTGAACATGTTTTATTGCTCTTCTTTTTAAAACAGTTTTCTTGCATTCTGTGGCTTCTAGAAAAAAAAGCCATGAAGTTTTGGGGATTCCCATGTTCACCTGCTCTGTAACCCTCCACCAGCCTCCCTTCTCATCTTCCCCAATCCGTTAAAAGGAAGACTTGTGGGAAGAGTCGATTCCCCCAAACTTAATATACATCTACATACATACATATAAATACACACACACACACATATATATGTCTATACACACATGCATGCATGCACACACATATTTACACACACACACACACACACACACACATATATATATATATATATACAGAGAGAGAGAAAGAGAGAGAGAGAGAGAGAGAGAGAGAGAGAGAGAGAGAGAGAGAGAGAGAGAGAGAAGGTAAATGTGAAATTCACAGAGAAATTGACAGGTGGAGATCATTTCTTTCAGAATATATGGGCTGTGTATTATGCTAGACAGAAAAATAAATGTTATATCTTGAACAATTGTCATCCCTTTAAACTCCATATTTCCAATATTTTGTATAAGGGTTGAATTTTTGATACAGAGAAATAAAAGGATGTTAAATCATAAGGAGAACAGTAATCCATAAACTAATCTGATAAATAGGCACTTGTTGAGCCCCAGGAACCCCCTAGTTAGCACCTCCACCTAGTAACCAACTTGGAATTCTTGCTGCAAGCTAATGCTACCTGAAACAATTTTAAAATGAAGACCTAAAGGACAAAATTTAATATGGAAAGACAAACCTGGCAGTTGGCTGGTATATCTTTGGGGAAAGATTTTAAAAGGGAGTTCTTATCCCTTTAGGCCCTGAAGTACTAGGAAGGTCTTTTTATAGTTTTTTACTTGAACTAAATCCGATAAGCAGGAAGCTGAAGAGCTGGAAGGGCCTTCAATTTGAAAAAATTTCCCCTGCTGCCTAAAAGCGCCTTTGTTCAATGGCTGTGAGACACACAAAACTACTTTCTTAAGAATTGATAATGAGCATCACACAGAGGGCAATGGAGAGTGTCATGGAAGTTATGAGGAGGCTGCAGTTTGTAATCAAAGAAAAACTTTGAATTACTGGAGTGACGGACAACATCAGGGAACCATAAGATCCAAAATGAAGGTCACAGAGTCATGTGGCAAGGCTGAGGTTCAGCAGATACACGGAAAGTCCACATGCTGCACTGGTATCCTTGTGATGATGGGGGAATGACTTTGGTGGGGGCACCAAGGTGTGTTGGTAAGAAAAATGGGCTCCTTAGCACTTAGTTCAACAACTGCCCTTGAAGAGCTTGGCTTTTGTTTGCTTTGATTAATCCAGTGTATTTCATTGAGTCTTACTAAGTGTTAAGCCCCAGGGCCCAAACCCCTATTAGGTGTAAAACCTTGATGCTGAAAAAGATATAAAAACCAGGGGTTGACTGTCTGTTCCTTGGAGCTCTTTGCCGCAGCAGTGGTGGTGCGTGACTCTGGGCCAGCCCTTGTTTTGAGCTCCCGGGCTGAACGTAGATGTTGGTAACTATGAATTGTATTGGGTCTATCTGTTGATATTTGTAATTTGTTTGTATTTTGTTCTGAAGTTCAGGGTGCTGGCTTTTTCCTCTGAACTAAGTGAATGCTGTCTGTATGCTGGATTAAAGTAAACTTGTCAACCCCTTCACCTTGCTTTCCTTAGTTAAGCAGATCAAAAGAACCTGTGGTGTTGGCAGCTTTCCGGGTGCTGGCTGTGGGTGGATCTTACACCCCCACAGAAGCTGCTAGCCAGATTGTTGAAACACAAGGAGGGACACATATGTATGTTCTGTGTTTTACCTTATCAAAGGAAACTACCATGTCAATAAATTCACAAGTCCATGCTGTTATATTTTGCATATTTTTCTCTGCATATACCTTACAGTTTCCTCCCCTTGAGTAGAATTTAAGTTTCTTCAATGCAGAAATAGCTTCCTTCCCCCCTTCACTCATAGTATCAATCATAGTGGCTGACACATAGAATGTACTTAACAAATGCTTATTACTTTGAAACAAGTGTTTCTCTAATGCTAGAAATCTGAAAATTGGCCATTTAGCCCTTGGAAAATTCAACAAATATGTAGTAAGGCCTTTGTTTCTCTTCAAACAATATATGCCAATGTTTGACAGTTCTAATTATTACATAGATGTTCATTATGTGGGTTCTCACATCTGTGCTGTGGCTCTCACCCATTTAGGCTGAGCCTGTCATCTATGGTAATACAGAAAATCCCCCCCTGATATATTTGAATGACACAGCACTATTTCTCTTAGGTTTCTCCATCATAAACAGCCAATTCTTACAATTCTTCACATTATGGCATTATTTCTACAGCCGTCACATTCCTGATCAGTGATCTGAGTCCTCTCTACTTTTCAAGAACTCCTTTAAATATGATATTTAGAACCAATGGCACAAACCTGAACTGGCAAGCTCCAGAGTGGAAATGTTGTTTTTTCATTCTGGGGCCATTGTACTTCCATGACCATGATAAGCAAATGCATGTTGAATGAAAGGTTTTTTATCAATAGCAGGAACACTTTTTATGAAGATAGGTTACAATCTCCCTATTCTAAGTTCTAAGTCCTGGCAGTTTCCTGTAGCAGCTAGATATTAATTGACTTCTCTGATGACATATGAGTCATTAGGGTTGGATGCAAGTTTTCTTTTTTTTAATTAATTATTTTTTTATTTAATATTTTAGTTGTCAACATTGATTTCCACAAGATTTTAAGTTACAAATTTTCTCTCAATTTCTACCCTCCCCCCCATTCCAAGATGGCATATATTCTGATTGCCTTGTATCACAGTTAGCCCTCCCCAATTTAACCCCACTCCCCTCCATCCCCATTCCACTTACTTTCATGTAGGGCCCAATAGATTTCTATGTCCCATTCTCTATATATCTTGTTTACCAGTTGTAGGCAAAAAACAGTTTTTTAAGCATGTACTTTTAAAACTTTGAGTTACAAATTCTCTCCCCTCTTCCCTTCCCACCCAGCCTCCCTAGGAAGGCAAGCAATTCAACATAGATCACACATGTATCATTATGTAAAACACTTCCACAATGCCCATGTTGTGAAAGGCTAACTATATTTCCTTCCACATTATCCTGTCCCCCTTTATTCAGTTTTTCTCCCTTGACCCTGTCCCTTTTTGAAGGTATTTGCTTTTGATTAGCTCCTTCCCATATCTGCCCTGCCTTCTATAATCCCCCCTTTTTTGTACCCCTCACCCTTACTTTCCTGTGGAGTAAGATACTCAATTGAGTGTGTATGTTATTCCCTCCTCAAGTTGGATCCAAGCAGAGTATGATTCACTCACTCCCCCTCACCTGGCCCCTCTTCCCTTCCAACAGAACTGCTTTATCTCTCCACTTTTATGTGAGATAATTTCCCCCTTTCTGTCTCTCCCTTTCTCTCTCTCTCAATATATTCCTTTCTTGGGGGCAGAGCCAAGATGGTGGCTGGAAGGCAGGGGCTTGCCTAGGCCTCTGCCCCAGGACCCTCCAAACACTGATAAAAAATGGCTCTGAACAAATTCCAGAAGTGCAGAGCACAAGAAACAGCAGAAGGAAGCAGGGCTCCAGCCCAGGATACCCTGGATGGTTGCTGGGTAAGGTCTATCACAGGGAGCTGGGAGCAGAGCAGAGCCTAGGCTTCGCATCTCCCAGGCTGATCAGATCAGGAGCGGGACAAGAACAGGCCCTAGCACCCTAAAGCAGTGAGCTGTGGAAGCAAATAAACTTCTCAACCCACAAACACCAAAGACAAAAGAAAAGGTTAGTGGGAAAAAAACTGCAGGGACACAGTGAAAGGAGTTCACAGTTTGGCTGCAGCCCCAGGGGCAGCAGAAGTGGTGCAGCTACAGAACTACAGCTGCAGTTGCTTCCAGCCCCAGGCTCACCTGGTGGGAGGAATTAAGTGGAGGATGAGAGCAGGAGTGCAGAGCCTGCTCAGATCTGAGTCTTGGTCTGGGTTGGTGGTTCTTGGGGGAGGAGTAGCGCTGGTATGGCAGAGCGTGCTGTGCAAAAATAGCTCTGAAAACAACAGCACAGTCCCTCAATCTTGGAACAAAGTACTCTATACTCTACAAGCTGTCATACCCCAACGGAAAACTCCAGGGTCAAGTCGTTGGCTGGAAACATGGCCAGGCAGCGAAAATGGACTCAGATTCAGACTCAAACTTTGGAATCTTTCTTTGATGACAAAGAAGACCAAAACATAGAGCCAGAGGAAGTCAATAAAGTCAAAGAGCCTACATCAAAAGCCTCCAAGAAAACACATGAACTGGTCTCAGGCCATGGAAGAGCTCAAAAAGGATTTGGAAAAGCAAGTTAGACAAGTAGAGGAAAAATTGGCAAGAGAAATGAGAAGGATGTGAGAAAACAATGAAAAACAAGTCAATGACTTGCTAAAGGAGATCCAAAAAATACTGAAGAAAATAACACGTTAAAAAATAAGCTAACTCAAATGACAAAAGAGCTCCAAAAAGCCAGAGGAGAAGAATGTCTTGAAAGGCAGAATTAACCAAATGGAAAAGGAGGTCCAAAAAACCATTGAAGAAAATACTACCTTAAAAATTAGATTGGAGCAAGTGGAAGCTAGTGACTTTATTAGAAATCAAGATATTACACAACTGAACCAAAGGAATGAAAAAATGGAAGACAATGTGACCTACCTCATTGGAAAGACCACTGACCTGGAAAGTAGATCCAGGAGAGATAATTCAAAAATGATTGGACTACCTGAAAGCCATAATCAAAAAGAGCCTAGATATCATCTTTCAAGAAATTATAAAGGGCAGCTGCCCTGATATTCTAGAGTCAGAGTGTAAAATAGAAATTGAAAGAATCCACCAATCGTCTCCTGAAAAAGATCCCCAAAACAAATCTCCTACGAATATTGTTGCCAAATTCCAGAGCTCCCAGATCAAGGAGAAAATACTGCAAGCAGCCAGAAAGAGACAATTTCAGTATTGTGGAAACACATTCAGGATAACACAAGATCTGGCAGCTTCTACTCTTATGGATAGAAGGACTTGGAATATGATATTCCAGAGGACAAAGGAGCTAGGATTAAAACCAAGAATCACCTACCCAGCAAAACTGAGTAACATGTTTCAAGGCAAAATATGGTCTTTCAATAAAATACCGGACTTTCAAGGTTTCTCAGTGAAAAGACCAGAGCTGAATAGAGAATTTGACTTTCAAACACATGAATCAAGAGAAACTTGAAGAGGTAAACAGGAAAGAGAAATCATAAGGGACTTACTAGAGTGGAAATGTTTTGTTTACATTCGTACATGGAAAGATGAAGCATATAATTCATGAGACCTCAGTATTAGGTAGCTGAACGGAATATACATATATATGTGTGTGTATGTGTATGTACATATGCACATATGTGTATACATATATACATACATATACATATATATACACATATGTTTATATATATATATGTATCTGTATGTGTATATGTATATGTATAGACAGAGGGCACAGGGTGAGTTGAATATGAAGGGATGATTTCCAAAAAAAATAAAATCAAATTAAGGGATTGGAAAGTAATATATTGAGAGAGGGAGAAAGGGAGAGATAGAATGTGGTAAATTATCTCACATAAAAGTGGAAAGAAAAAGCAGTTCTGTAGGAAGGGAAGAGCAGGTAGGTGAGGGGGAATGAGTGAATCTTGCTCTCATGGGTTTTGACCTGAGGAGGGAATAACATACATGCTCAGTCAGGCATCTTACCCCACAGGAAAGAAGGCAGAATGACATAAAAAAGGCTGAATGATAGAAGGGAGGGCAGATAGGGGGAGGAGGTAATCAAAAGCAAACAGTTTCAACAAGGGATAGAGTCAAGGAAGAAAACTTAATAAAGGTGGATAGGATAGGAAGGAGCAAAATATACTTAGTCTTTCACAACATGAGTATTGTGGAAGTATTTTACATAATGATATACATGTGGCCTATTTTGAATTGCTTGCCTTCTTAGGGAGGGTGGGTGGGGAGGGAGGAGGGGAGAGAATTTGGAACTCAAAATTTTAAAAGCAGATATTCAAAATAAAGTTTTTGCATGCATCTAGGAAAGAAAATATACAGGCAATGGGGCATAGAAATATATCTTCCCCTATAAGAAAGGGAAACGGGAATGGGGGGAGTGGGGTGACATAGGGGAGGGCTGACTGGGGAACAGGGCAATCAGAATATATCCCATCTTGGAGTGAGGGGTAGGGTAGAAATGTGGAGAAAATATGTAATTCAACTCTTGCGGAAATCAATACGGAAAACTAAAAATATTAAATAAATTAAAACCTTGGAATACATACATACATACATACATACATACATATTTAAATTTATTTCATTTTTTAGATATCATCCCTTCATTTCAACTTTTCCTGTGCCCTTTGTCTATATTCCCTTCAACTCCCTTAATACTGAGAAAGGTTTCACGAATTACACACATCCTCTTTCCATATAGGAATTTAAACCTAACAATTCAACTGTAGCAAGTCCATTATGAATTCTCTTTCTTATTTACCTTTTCATGTTTCTCTTGATTCTTGTATTTGAAAGTCAAATTTTCTATTCAGCTCTGGTATCTTCATTGAGAAAGCTTGAAAGTCCTCTATTGTATTAAAAATCCATATTTTATCTTGGAGCATTATACTCAGGTTTGCTGGGTAAGTGATCCTTGGTTTTAATTCTAACTCTTTTGACCTCTGGAATATCATATTCTAAGACCTTCAATACCTTAAAGTAGAAGCTGCTATATCTTGTATTATCCTAATTGTGTTTCCACAATATTCAAATTGTTTCTTTCTGATTGCTTGCAGTATTTTCTCCTTGACCTGGAATCTCTGGAATTTGGCATTAATATTTCTAGGTGTTTTCTATTTGGGATATTTTTTCAAGAGGCGATCATATAAGAGGCCTCATTGTCCCTATTTTACAGACAAGGAAAGAGAGTCCAAGAATTTAACTGCCTTTCTTGAAGTAGTAGAGCTGGGAATTAGAATCAAATCCTCTGAAACCAATTAGGTAAATAAAACATTCATCTAGTATTTATGATGCACTAGACACCATGATAGGCACTACTAATACACAAATAGGGAAAAAGAAAGGTAGTTGTTACATTCAAGGGCATTCCATTGTACTGAGGGAAGATGAATAAAGAAAACTAGGGACAGGCAGAACACTTTAAGGGCAAAATGGAGAGGTAATTTAGGGAGTCAAAGGCTACTCTGGGTTTGAAAAAAAAAGACCTATACGGGGCTTTTTACTTATGAAGTTCAAGAAGAAACTTCCACAGAATGTGGCTAAGAACTTGGAGAATGTGAGTTCTCCTCTCAAGTCACCTGAGACAGTATACAAAGATGTTGCTTGCTATCTACATCTAATGAAAGAAAGCTAGCAAGACTATGCCCCAGATGACAAATCAGCAAAGGTGCTCCATCAGCTCTTTTTTATATTATGACACAGAATCATGGCTCCACTAGCCAGTCTTCCCAAGAGTACCAACACATCATATAGGGGAAGCCACAGTCACTGAAAATCCAATTAGGTGATTTTTTTTTCTTCATAAAAAGGGACAGATGTGTCAAATATTCTCTACCTTGAAAACTCAAGTTCAACTTCCACCTCTGCATATACTAAATCATAATTAAAGCAATTTACCCTGTCTAAGCCTCAGTTTACTCATCTATAAAATGGAAATAATAATACAGGTACTATCTAGTAAATATGGCTGTTTTTATTAATGATCTTTGCAAACCTTAAAGGATTTTGTTGAAATGGGTATTGGTGGAGGTTTTATTTTTTTCTTTTAATTTTGCTTTTCATTAAATAATCCCCCTGTGGCAACCAGTCTCACTCTCCCCTGTCCCCCATGGAAGGGTATTGCTGTTCTTAAATAAAGTTTAAATATGCCATCATCAGGCTGTTATAGGTACCTGGGAATTCAGTTGGGATGATGGGGAAAGAAACTCCTACATGTGCATCAGCATGAGTTCTGCTGCCCATGCTGTTCTCCAGGCTCATTAGGGATTCGATGAAAAGTATATATCTAATTCTGATTTCTAAGGGAGAGAGAGAACTGTTGGTGCCTTCATTAGGGTGGATTCCAATGGCTGCTTTGTTCTTTTTTCCACAATGCACTCAAATGGTATGCTTTAATTTATTCCATCTGCCATTTATTATGTCCCTATTGTATACAAGATACTGTTTTCTAAGTATCACAGCAAAGCTCATAATAAATCTAAGGTTGACTCATCCCACTTTGCAACTGACACAGCCAGATTCATGCAACTGTTGCTGAGTCAGGTCCTCCCAAAATTGTGCTTATATAGTAATCTTTTTTCCAAAACTTGAATGTTGGATATCACATCTATCTCACCTTCATTTTGTCATGCTGATTTTAACCCACTCTTTTGTCTCGTCAAAAGCATCTTGAGTCTGTCATCTGTCATCCTACCTTTTATTACTTTTTTGTGCCATCTACACATTTTATAAGTGTTCTTCTGTATCTTTATCCAAGTTGTTGATTAAAATGTTGAACTTGTCAGGAATGACGACTTAGGCCTGTGACATACTACCTCCCTTCAGGGTGACACCAAGCTATTAATCATTACTCGTTATCCAAGTGGTATAAAAAAGCTGAAAACACACTATGGTGCTAACAACCATTATGTTTCAGTGTTGTACTGCAAGGTCATCATGGTGATTGTGTCCTGTTATCAGTTGATATCAAGCTACACAGGGTCTTTTTTATGCTCTGCTCAGCTGAAAAATCAATCACTTCAACAAATATACATCAAAACAAAGTAGCAAATACTACTGTATTTATTTCTAAATCATGTAGATCACTTTATATGATATTATATAATATTGTCTAGTTCTGGTATACAGTTTCATTTTTTCAATCAGTCAATAAGCATTCATTAAGTGCTTCTTATGTGCCAGGGACTCTGATAAATCCCAGACATGCACATAAGGGAAAATAAAACAAAACCAACCAAGAGCAATGAACAAAAGAAAAACCTAAACAAAAACAAATAAAATTATCCCTGCTCTAAAGCAGCACACATTCTAATGAGGAAAACAAAAAGGCATACACATACATATATACATGTACACACATATTCATAAAATCTCTATACAAGGCATATGAAGTGCTTTTGGTAGTATTTTCCTCAGTGGTCTTTTGGACCTCCTTTTCCATTTGGCTAATTCTGCCTTACAAGGCATTCTTCTCCTCATTGGCTTTTTGGAGCTCTTTTGCCATTTGAGTTAGTCTATTTTTTAAGGTGTTATTTTCTTCAGTATTTTTTTGAGTCTCCTTTAGCAAGTCTTTGACTTTTTTTTCATGGTTTTTCCACACGACTCTCATTGCTCTTCCCAATTTTTCCTGTACTTCTCTAACTTGTTTTTCCAAATCCTTTTTGAGCTCTTCCATGGCCTGAGACCAGTTCATGTGTTTTCTTGGAGGCTTTTGATGTAGGCTCTTTGACTTTATTGACTTCTTCTGGCTGTATGTTTTGGTCTTCTTTGTCATCAAAGAAAGATTCCAAAGTTTGAGTCTGAATCTGAGTCCATTTTCGCTGCCTGGCCATGATCCCAGTCAGCTTACTTGACTCTTGAGTTTTTCATTGGGGTATGACTGCTTGAAGAGTATAGAGCACTTTGTTCCAAGCTTGAGGGACTGTGCTGTTGTTTTCAGAGCTATTTTTGCACAGCATGCTCTGCCATACCAGCGCTACTCCTCCCCCAAGAACCACCAACCCAGACCAAGACTCAGATCTGAGCAGGCTCTGCTCTCCTGCTCTCATCCTCCACTTAATTCCTCCCACCAGGTGAGCCTGGGGCTGGAAGAAACTGCAGCTGTAGTTCTGTAGCTATACCACTTCTGCTGCCAGTGGGGCTGAGGCTGAACCATGAACTCCTTTCACTCTGTCCCCACAGTTATTTTTTTTCCCACTAACCTTCTCTGCTGTCTTTGGTGTTTGTGGGTTGAGAAGTTTGGTAACTGCCACAGCTCACTGATTCAGGGTGCTAAGGCCTGTTCTGCCCAGCTCCCGGTCTGTTTGGTCTGGGCACAGCCCATGATGGGCTCTGATCCTCTATGTTCCCTGTTCTGTGGGATAGACCTTACCCAGTGACCATCCAGGCTGTCCTGGGCTGGAGTCCTGCTTCCCTCTGCTATTTTGTGGGTTCTGCAGTTCTAGAATTTGTTCAGAGCCATTTTTATAGTTGTTTGTATGGTTCTGGGGGACATCTTTAGGCAAGTCCCTGCTGTCCAGCCACCGTCTTGTCTCTGCCCCCATATGAATGGCTTCTGAAAGTGTCAGGCATCCACATGTGGAAAGCCCCACCTCTGAAGATGTCAATATTTTAATGGAGTCTTAAAGGAATCCAGGGAAACTAAGGGATGGAGGGTAAAGGGAAGATCACTCCAGGTATGAGAAACAAGTAGTATAAATGCAAGAGGATGGGGGATGGAATGTTAGGTGTGAGGAATTGCAAACGGGCCAAGGAAGTTAAATTTCAGAGTACATAGAATGGTATGGGATATATAATGGCTGGGATTTAGAAATACATAAGATTATAAAAAGTTTTATTTTCCAAACAGAGGGTTTTTTAAATTAATTTAATCAGTTGGTCAATAAATCTTTATTAAGCACCTAGTATGTTCCAGGCACTACATTGAGCACTGGGAGGGTGATAAGGAACCACTGGAGAGTTGACAAGACTTGACCAACACTTTAGAAAAATAATTTTGGCAAGTGAGTAGAAGGTGGATGGTAGTGGGAAGATTCTTGAGCCAGGAAACATAAATATAATGCAATCAGCTCCTACTGGATAGAGATATAACTGTTAAATTTTTAGTATAAGCATTTGCAACCTGAAAATTATCAAATAGTATAACTTATTGTTTTGTCAATTGTCTAGACTTAATCAAATAATGGAGAAAATGTTACTAATACAAATAAACTTGAAAGTATGGCCTCCTTTTGTTGAGAGCTGGTTGTTAAACATTCACTGTTACACCCTGTGGTTGAACTGGTTAGAAGGCTATTCCAGTAGTCTAGGTGATAAATGATCAGTGTCTGTACTACTTTTGTAAGTGTTTGAGTGGAGAGAAAAGAGAAGGTAGCATATTAAGGATGCTGAAAAGGGAGGAAAAAAAAAAACAAGATATGTCAGTGAATTAGATAAGTAAAGTGTATTTCAGAGAAACTGAACATGACACTTAGTCTGCAAATCTGTTACTGGTAATATTGTGGTGCCCTTGAAAGTAAGAGGAAATTTTGTAAAATGTGGGCTTCTGGAAAAAAAAAATGTTCAGTTTTTCATAAGTTGGATTTGAGATTCTGACAGGGCACCAAAATGAGATTCCCAAGTGGCAAATATTGATGAATTACTGGAAATCAAAAACAGAGAGAGATAATGGAGCTGTTTTTAAAGATTTGGAAATCATCTGAATAAAGATGAGAAATGAACTAATGGGATCAGAAAAAAATTGCCCAGCAAGATAGAACAGAATGAATAGAAGAGGGCAGTGCCAGGGCAGAGTCTTTGGGGATATGCATGGTTTGAGGGCTTGACATAATTAGAGGGCTTGGTTAGAATAGATATTTCAAATGAGTCATCAGACCAATTGGACTATGAGGAGATACAGTGTCACAAAAACTGAGAGATAAGAATATACAGGAGGAAGTGATCAATGATGTCAAGTGATGCAAGTAGGTGAAAAGGAGCAGGGATGTGAAAAAAAAACATTAAATTTTAGTAAGAAGAATATTTGTAACTTTAGACAAAGTTGTTTCAGTTGATTGAGTCAGAAACAAGATTTCAGAGGTTCAGAGAGAGTCAGCAGAGAAAAAGTAGAAATATTACTTATACCTAGCTTTATCAGAGTTTAGCTAAGAATGGGAGAAGAGATGTAGGATGATAACTATTTCAGATAACTATATCAAGTGAGATTTTTATTTAAGAATGGAGGAGATTTGAGAGTGTCTCTAGGAAGCAGGAGAGGAAACAGTAGCTAAAGAGAGATTGAATATAATAGAATTGTGATATAGTGTGGGAATTTTGCTAGACTATATTGGAGAAGGTAGGCTCTAGATCTCATATAGAGGGGCTTGACTGCATTGCTAAAAAAAAGACTGTCTCTTCATCTTAGATGGAAGTAAAGGAGGGAGGAGATAATTGAGAAAGCTGTCCGAAAGATGTGAGGAGGAGGAAAAAGTGTGAACTCTCTAAGAATAATGCTCTCTCTCTCTCTCACTTTCTCTCTCTCTCTCTCTCTCTCTCTCTCTCTCTCATGACATGAAGTCTTTTTGCTGATGAGAATTGCAGAGGAGGGAGGAGACAAGGTGAAAGGAAATAATTTGCAAAAGCAACTGTGGTATATGGGATAACGAATCCTTTATGGACAGAATTTTTTTTCAGTGAGCACCCAATGTAAATGAGATATGTTAAAATTTTTAGGCCCAGTCAAATTTTTGTCCAGCTCCATACATTAACCAATTAAAGGAGCATATTGAAAGATGATGGGCATATTCCAGGGTTAAGGGTTAGCAATGTATTATCAGTGATAGGACAAGGATGCAAGGCAATCACAAGTAGTAGTGGACAGTGTAAAGTTGAATTGGGATTAAGGTGGGATTAAAGAGGAGAAAGGGATTAAGATGAGAAACTTAAAAAAAATTGCAGACATTTAAGTGTTAGTGCCTGGGAAAGAAGGAACTATTCAAGTGAATGGACATCGTAATGGCTTCAGAGAGGGTGATATGATGCATAGAGGCAGAGAGATGATAAAAAAAAAAGTGCTGATAAAGGGATTTCAAGGTTCATGAACACAGAAATAAAACAGTCATGGCAAGACCAAGGCATTTACCATCTCCATGCATAGCTGAGGTAAAATGGTGGAAGATGTCATGGGAATGGAATAAATAAGGGCTGTCCACAATGCAGCCAGTGGGACCCATGTGGCTAGCGGTGTGATTTACACGGCCCACCTACAAGCATAGAAATTTATATAAATGGTTTAGTGAAGGAAGCCAAACTACCTCAGAACTCTCACTGAAATGGCAAATAAAATATATTTTATATTGTTTCAATAAATACCTAAGGTTGGACAGCCCTGGAATAAATTAAGGAAATGGGACATTGGGCTATTTGAAGAGGTAATATTCCATAAGTGTGTTGAAGTCTTCTACCATGTGGGCAGGAGATAGAGAGGAAAGAAAGATTGTGAACCAGGTACTGCCTTCATTGAAGAAAGAATGATAATGTCCTGGAAGTTGATAGCTAATAGGATTTGGATTATGTGATACTCTCGGATAATGTGAACCTCAATGAAGGAAAAAAAAAAAAAAAAAAAAAAAGATTAGTTAAAGTGATCAAGGGAGGCTCCAGAAATGTCAATAGGGAACAAGGAGTATTCCAGGTCCTACACTATGGTTAGTGATTCAAAGGCTATGGAAGAAAGTAACATTTAAATAGGTGGCAAGGAAATCAGTTTTGTGGGGAAAGTCATGTTCCAGAGAGATCCAAAGTGTAGAGGGAGCCAAAAAGGGTTTTACAATAAAAAGAAGTTTGTTAATTATTAAGAAAATGTTTCAGCATGAACATTGGAAGAGACAGGTCGACAGTGGGTCATTACAGGTGGGGAAGGCTGAGGGTGATAGGTCTGAAGAAGAGTCAATATTAATATCACTGGGGTAGGGTAGGGGATGGGAATATGCTAATCATTTTGAAGGGAGTCCAGTAAGAGTATCTGTTCATTGGAAAAGGACAGTGCAGATGAGATTAGACAGTGTGGGATTCTCCCTTGAGGTTTAGCCTGTTGGTAGATTGAGCTGACAGGTACTTAGAGTCTCTAAGGGGTCTTGACTCTCAGCAGTGATATGGTAATATACAAAGTTGCTTTATTTGCTTGGAGAAGGACCAGGGTCAGGATAGAGGGTGCTGAGATGGAAAAGACATAATCCCCAAGGCAGCCTGAAAAAGGACATGGCTGAGTTGGGGGTGGGACAATGCCTCTTGCCTCAATGATTGTGAAATAGAAGGCCTTGGGCTGGATAGGCAATGAGCTAGGTGGGGGGTTGGTTCTACTTAATGCTGTAAGTAGCCTCACCTCAGGGCCAATGATATTAAAGGCTTAATGAAAGAGCGTTTATGAATTATCTCCCATGTGCTAGGCATTGTCCTTGGTACTATAAAGAATATAATAAAATCTAGAATATAAAGGTAGAATAACATAATCCCTGTCCTCAAGGAGCTGATAATATATTCTGTTAGAGAAATAATGTATACAAAATATTTTCAAAGTTAAAACAAGGCACTTGTCGGATGGCTGGAAGCTTCATTTTGAAAGTGGTCCATGAGCAAAACCTCTGCTCTTAAGAGTCAGTGCCTTGTGTGGTTTCTGTAGCTTACCCATGACTCAATGTGCGTCTTATATAGATATGAATTTCTGCTACCGAACATTACAAACAAAATCACCTCTTGCATAGGAACACATTCATTTATTTATTGGATACTGGTTTCATGAAAGAAACCCTCAATTGGGAACATTTCTTTCCTAAGTAGAAGAAAAAATTATGTTACGTACAATGATTGATAATCTTTCTGCTTGTGCATTATGATATAATTCTGCTCTACAAAGAATAGTATAACCTCTTTTAACTCCTTAGCTTTACTACTAACAAGTCTAATAAGGGAGCAGAGCCAAGATGGTGGATTAATGGAAGGGATTCGCCTGAAATCTCTTAAATGTCACTGCAGAAAGCCTTGAAATAGCACCTAAAGAGGAATTTGAGTGGCAGAACCAACAAAAGGAAAGAATGAAACAATTTTTCATCCCAAGGCAACTTAGAAGGGCAGGAGGAAAGGTCTGGCTTGCTGCGGTGACAGTGGAGCACAGTTTAATCTAGGTCACTTCCCAGCAAGCGAGCAGTAGGTCTTGAGAGAAGCTGAATTGGGGCCATAGCTTCCAGAACTCTCAGCCAACTAACAGTAAGAGAAGACAGAAAATTGGTCAGAAGGAGAATAAAGGAGATTTTCTTTTCTGCCACTGGGTATGGGACTGGGCTGCATTATGCATATGTGGTCCCTGGTAAGAATTATGGGGAGTGCAAGAACCCTAGCACACTAGACCTTGTCAACCCAGAGGACCAGGGACTTGGTCACAGTTCCAAGCTGAAAAAAGAGGGTTTGTGGGTACTCACATGCCAAAGCACAGGACAGGAGCCACACCTCTTCTTGTGCCATACCACTTGGAAGAATTGAAAAATTACAGATCACCAGAACTAACTAAAAACAGAAAACAAAACAAAACAAACAAAAAAATCTAGATCCTTGTGACAGGCCTGATTTCATCTTTGGAGCAGAGCCAACGTTTCACATAAAGTTAAAAGTCAAGAAATATGAGTCAAGAAAAAAAGATAAGCCAAGAAAAAAGTCAAGAAAATGAGCAAACAACGGAGAGAGAGAGAGTGAGAGAGAGAGACAGGGGGGGGGGGGGGGAAGAAAGGGAGGGAGGGATGAAGGAAGGAAGGAAGGAAAGAAGGAAGGAAGGAAGGAAGGAAGAAAGGAAAGAACCTGATCATAGAGGGTTACTATGGTGACAGGGAAGATCAAGACACAAACTAAGTAAAAAAAAAAAAACATTGTGAGATGAGCTATATGTAAAACCACCTCAAAGAAGATTGTGAATTAATTTCAGGCCTATACATACTCATTTGGGTATTGATGTCTATCATACTGCTTTGCATATCCAGAGAAAGAAACATGGAGTCTGAATGCAGACAAAAGCATTTTCTCTTTTTTATCGTTTAATCTTTTTTCCTGTTTTGTTGCTTTTTTTCTGATTCTTCTTTCACAATATGAATAATGTGGAAATATGTTTAATATGATTGTGCATGTATAGCTTATATAAAATTTATGCCATCTTGGTGGGGAGGGATGGGAAAATTTTGAAATCACATTTTTTTACAAAACAATAAATATTGAAAACTAAAAAAATAATTAATTGATTGATTAAAAAAAAAGAAATCCATTATACCCTACATGGAAGCAAGAAAGGAAAAAGTAAAGGAGGTGGCTGATAAGGAATGTGGATTAGAGAAGATGGTAATCAGAAAGAAAACATTTTTGAGGAGGAATAGGGTGAAAGGAGAGAGAGAGAGAGAGACAGACAGACGGACAGACAGAGAGAGACAGAGAGAGAGAGAGACAGACAGAGAGAGAGAGAGAGAGAGAGAGAGACAGAGCTAGAGACAGAGAAGGATGAATGAGGGCAAATGGAATGTAAATGGTTATACAGTTAGTAATCATAACTGTGAATGTGGCTGGGATAATCTCACCTATTAAACAAGAACAGACAGCAGAATGGATTAAAAAATGGAATCCTACAATATGTTGTCCATAAGAAATACACTTGAAGCAGAGAGACACATACATAAATGATTAGAGCACAATGGATTAGAGCACAATCTATTATGCCTCAGCTGAATTTAAAAAAATATAGGCAAAGCAGGGGTAGCGATTGTGATCTCCCAAAAAAGAAAAAGTAAAACCCACATCTAATTTAAAGGAATAATTAGGGAAGCTACATTTGGCTAAAAGGTACCATTAACAATGAGGTATTATCAATGTTAAACATGTATGCACCAAATAGTATAGCATCCAGATTCTTAAATGAAAAATTAAATGAGTTGCAGGTGAGAATAGACAGTAAAATGATACTCAAGGAATACCTCAATTTCCCCCTTTCAAAACTAGATAAATCTAACCAAAAGCTGAGCAAGAAAGAAATTAAAGAGATGAATGGAATTTTAGAAAACAATCAATAATTTCATTAAGAGTATGCCAACCATGAGCCAACATAACAAAATTTATGGGACACAGCCAAAGCAGCACTTAAGGGAAAATTCATATCTCTAAATGCTTACCTCAGTAAAATAAAGAGCAGATTAATGAATTGGGTGTGAAACTAAGAAAAGAAAACTAGCAAAAACAGTACAAATTAAGATTCCCAAACAAACACCAAATTGGAAACCTGAAATACAAAGGATAAGTTAATAAAATTTAAAGTAAGAAAATCATTGAATTATACAAAAAAGTAGGAGGTAGATTTATGGAAAAATTAATATAAAATCGATAAACCCTCGATTAATTTAATTTCTTTGGAAAAATATAGAACACTAAATTACCAATATCAAAAATGAAAGAGAATTTATCATCACAGAAAATGAAATTCATGCAATTATTAGGGGTTATTTTGCCTAAATACAGGACAACATCTAACAATATAAAACAAATAGATGAATATTTACAAATTTGTTTAAATGCTCAGAAAAAGAAAAAGAGGAAGTAAAATATTTAAATGGCCCTATTTTAGAAAAAGAAGTTGAAACAACCATAAATGATCTCCTTAAGGGGAAAAACTAAAAAAACAAAACAAAACAAAAAAAGGAACCAGATGGATTCACAGGTGAAATTCAAAAAACAGTTAAAGAACAATTAATTCTAATACTACGTAAGCCATAGAGGAAAAATTGTTAAAGAAGTAGTCCTACAAAACTAGTGTTATGACACAAATGTAGTAATGTTGTTGTTGTTTTGTTATTTCAGTTGAGTATGAATATTCATGACTTCCTTTGGGGTTTTCTTTTTCTTTTTTCTTTTTCTTTTTTTATTTCTAGTTTACCACACTCATTTCAACAAGTTTTGGGATTCCAAATTTTCTCTAGGTCCCACTCCTCCCCACACCTCCCCAAGATGGCATATAATCCATTGTAGGTTCTACATATACCTTTACCTTGAAATTATTTACACAATAGTCCAGTTGTAACAAAGAATTATAACCAATTGAATGAATCATGAGAAAGGGGAAAGGAAACCAAAAAGAAAAAAAAAAGAGAGACAGAGCAGAGTTTGCTTCAATCTGCATTCAGCCTCCATAATTCTCTCTCTGGATGTGTGTAGCTTATTCCTTCATGAGTCTTTTGTTGCTGTCTTTTAACCTTGAATTAATGAGAGGAATCACATCCTTCCAAGTTAGTCAGTAGTGCCTGAGTTCAAATCCGGCCTCAGATACTTGACACATTTAGTAGCTGTGTGACCTTGGGCAAGTAACTTACCCCTAATTGCACTGCCTTCCCCCCTGCAAAAAAATAGTAATTTAGAGCATTTTTTCATATTCCTACAGATATCTTTAATTTCTTCCCTGAAAACTGCCTGTTCAAATCCTTTGACTATTTCTCAATTGGGGAATGATTGTATTCTTATAAATTTGGCTTAGTGCCCTGTATATTTAAGATCTGAGGCTTTTATCAGAGACACTGGTTATAAAGATTTTCTCCCAATTTTCTCCTTCCCTCCTTATCTTGGTTGCATTGGCTTTGTTTATAAAAAAAAAAACTTTTCAATTTAACATAATCAAAATTATCCATTTTGCATTGTTAATGTTCTCTATCTCTTGTTGGGTCATAAATTCTTCCCTTTCCCATAAATCTGACAGGAAAAGTATTCCTTGCTCTCCCAAATTGCTTAAAGGATCAGCAATTATTCCTAAATCATGAATCCATTTTGATTTTATTTTGGTACATGCTGTAAGATAATGGTTTGTGCCCATTTCCTGCCATATCATTTCTCAAATTTCCCAGCAATTTTTGTGAAATAGTGAATCCTCAGCCCAGAAGCTGGATCCTTTGGTTTTATCAAAGAGTAGATTGCTATAGTGTTTGACTACTGCATCTTGTGTACCTAACCATTCCACTGATCCACCGCTCTGTTTCTTAGCCAGTACCAAGTAGCTTTGATGACAGCTGCTTTATAGTACAGTTTAATATCTGGTATGATTTATCCACCTTCCCTAGCTTTTCTTTTTATTAATTCCCTTGATATTTTAGTCCTTATCTTCTTCCAGATGTATTTTGTTATTATTTTCTCCAGCTCTGTAATATATTTTGGTAGTATGATTGGTATGGCACTGAATAAGTAAATTAATTTAGGCAAAATCATCATTTTTAGTACATTAGCTTATCCTAACCTTGAGCAATTGATGTTTTTCCATTTATTTAGATCTGACTTTATTTGTGTGAAAAGTGTCTCATAATTTTATTCATATAGGCATTGGGTTTTTCTTGGCAGGTGTACTCCCAAATACAGTGTCTACTGGAATTTTGTTTTGTTTTATAATTGATATTTTTTTATTTTTAGTTTACAACACTCAGTTCCACTTAACATTGAGTTCCAGATTTTCTCCTCCCCTTCGTCCCCTTCCTCCCCAAGATGGTGTGGAATCCAATATACCTTCTACATATAACTTCACGTTGAACTTATTTACATAATAGTCAAGTTGTAAAGAAGAATTATGACCAATGGAATGAATTATGAGAAAGAAGAAAAAAAATTTATGAAAAAGAAAAAGGAGAGCAAATTGTTTGCCTCAATCTGCATTCAGACCCCACAGTTCTTTCTCTGTATGTAGATAGCTCTTTCCATCATGAGTCCTTTGGAGTTATCTTTGAACCTTGTATTGCTGAGAAGAGCCAAGTCTATCCAAATTAGTCATCACAGAACCAATATATCTGTAATTGTGTATGATGTTTTCCTGGTTCTGCTCTGCTCACTCAGTATCAAGTCATGCAGATCTTTCCAGGTTATTATGAAGTCCATTATCTTCTCCATTGCTTATACACAATAGTAATCCATTGTATTCATATACCACAATTTGTTTGGCCCTTCTCTAATTGATAGACATCCCCTTGATTTCTAATTCTTGTCTACCACAAAAAGAGTTGCTATAAATATTTTTGTACATATGGTCCCTTTCACACTTTTGTGATCACTTTGGGATACACCCTTAGAGGTGACATAGCTGGGTCAAAGGGCATGCACGTTTTTATAACCCTTTGGGCATAGTTCTAAATTGCTCCCCTGAATGGCTGGATCAGTTCACAACTTCACCAACAATGTAACAGTGTTCCAATATTCCCACATCCTCTCCAGCATTTATCATTTTCCTGTTTTGTAATTTCAGCCAATCTGACATGAAAGATGTAGTATCTAAGAATTGTTCTGATTTGCATTTCTTTAATCAGTAGTGATTTCAAGCATTTTTTCATATGCCTATAAATATCATTAAATTCTTCCTCTGAAAACTGCCTGCTCATATCCTTTGACCATTTCTCAATTGGGGAATGACTTGTATTCCTATAAATTTGCTTCAGTTCCCTGTATATTTTAGAGATGAGGCCTTTATCAGAGATACTAGTTATAAAGATTTTCTCCCAGGTTTCTGCTTCCCTCCTAATCTTTGTTTCATTGGCTTTTTTAATACAAAAAAACATTTCAATTTACCATAATCAAAATTATCTATTTAGCATTTTGTAATGCTCTCTGTCTCTTCTTGTGTCATGACTTCTTTGCTTTTCCAAAAATCGGATAGGTAAACTATTCCTTGCTCCCCCAAATTGCTTATAGTATCAGCCTTTATTCCTAAATCATGAACCCATTTCGACTGTATTTTGGTATATGGTGTAAGATATTGGTCTATGCCTAGTTTTTGCCCTACCATTTTACAATTTTCCCAGCAGTGCTTGTTAAATAGTGAATTCTTGGCTCAGAAGCTGTATTCTTTGGGTTCATCAAAGAGTAGATTGCTTTAGTCTTTGACCAGTGTGTCTTGTTTACCTATCCTATTCCACTGATCCACCACTCTGTTTCTTAGCCAGTACCAGGTAGTTTTGAAGACTGCTGCTTTATAGTACAGTTTAATATCTGGTATGGCTAGGCCACCTTCCCTAGTATTAATTTTCATTAATTCCCTAGATATTCTAGATTTTTTGCTCTTCCAGATGAATTTTGATCTTATTTTATCCATCTCCAAAAAAATAATTTTTTGATAGTTCGATTGGTATTGTACTGAATAGATAAATTAATTTAGGTAAAATTGCCATTTTTATTATATTAGCTTGGCCTAACATTGAGCAACTGATATTTTTCTATTTATTTGATCTAACTTTATTTGCATGGGTTTTTTCCCCATTTACATTTTTATGTCTCTCTAGAGTTTTGTGTTTGAAGATCGCATTTTCCATTCGGTTCTGGCCTTTTCATCAGGAAGGTTAGGAATTCCCTTATTTAATTGAATGTCCATCTCCTTGCCTGAAAAATTATTCTGTTTTGCTTAGTAGTTGCTCCTTGGTTGTAGTACCAGCTCCTTTGCCCTTCAGAATACCATATTCCAGTTTCTCCTGTCACTTAATGTAGAAGCTGAGAGATCCTGTGTGATCCTGACTACAGTTCCACCATATTTGAATTGTTTCTTTTTGGCTGCTTATAGTATTTTCTCCTTGACTTTGAAATTTTTAAATTTGGCTATAATATTTCTTGGAGTTTTCAATTTGGGGTTTCTTTTGGGGGACGGGGGGGATCGGTGGATTCTTTCAATGACTATTTTACCATCCGGTTGTAGGACCTCTGGGTAGTTATCTTTGATAATTTCCTCAAAGATACTGTCAAGGCTCTTTTTTACTGTGGATTTCTGGTAGATGAATAATTCTTAGATTGTCTCTCCTGGATCTATTTTCCATGTCAGTTGTTTTTTCCAATCAGAAATTTCACATTTTCTTATATTGTTTTCATTATTTACATTTTGCTACATTAACTTCCACTTGCTCAATTCTAATTTTTAGTGGGTTGCTGTCTTCATTTTGCTTTTGAGTCTCCTTTTCCAATTGGCTGATTTTACCTTTCAGGGTGTCATTTTCTCTGTTTAGATTCTGAATCTCCATAGTCATTTCACTGATCATATTTCTTAAAGACTTGATTTCATCAGTGGTTTTCATCAGTGTTGTTTTTTTTTTTCTTTTACCTTCCTAATTTGGTTTTTTAAATCCTCCTTTAGCTCTTCCAGTAATGTTTTTTGGGCTTGGGACCAGTTCACATTCCCTTTTGAGGTATCAGTTGTGGGTATAGTGTCAAAGCTATCCTCTTCCAAATTGGTATTTTGATCATCCCTGTCTCCACAAAATGAATCAATGGTCCTCAGTTTTTTTCGTGTTCTTCTTCATGTTGGTTAGCTTTTTCTTGGCTTTACAATAGATTTCTGCTGCTGGGACACAGGGATCTCTGTCCCAGGTTTCTTGTTCTGGCAATTGTGAGTCTATTTGCTGGTATTGTGTATTATAGCCTTCAGTTTCCTGAGGTGTGGGGGAGGGGTCTGCCTGCCTGAAGTCTCCTTTTTCCCCTGGGGCTGCTCTGCAGCACTGTTGCTCTTAAGCAATGGTCTCAGCTGTTTGTTATCTGTACTGGTGTCTGCCACTTCCCCTGGGGGTGCAAGGGTACATCTGGGCCCCTGGTATTGACCCCTGCTGGCTATGCCCTTCTGGGACTCAGGAACTCCCACTACTCAGGCCACTGAAGCCCCACTTCTGTCTCCTCTATTCCAGTGATTTTTCTGAGGAATTCACTGGGTTGGGGGAGGATGGGGAGGGATTAGAGCTGTTTCCCTGGCCATTATGTCTTCTGGAAGTTCAAGAAGGCACATTTCAAAACTTTGATCTGCAAGCCTCAGGAGTAGATGTCTCACAGACAGAGGTGTTGTGCTGATGCCTCTCATGGCTTCAACAGACTCCCTTCTTGTGTTGGGAGGCCTGGCAATCTCCACCAGTTTCGGGTGCCTAGCTTTCTCTCAGCCTGTCTCACTGGCTTGTTTCCACAGCTGCTTCTGCTTTGGTGCTGTCTGGTGCATCTCCGCACCCTGAGTGCTCTCCCAGCCTACAGATCCATCCCATCGACCTTTTGGACTCTCCTGGCTCAGAAATTTTCCTCAGTCAGACTGCTAGTGGCTTCTAACTCTGTCACATCGGCTCAGATTCACTTTTTAGAGGAATGTGAAAGAACTTGTGAGAGAGCTCTGGCAAGACACTGTTTTCACGTGGCCATCTTGGCTCCCTCCACAGTAATTTTAAATGGAGTTTCTCTTTTTATTTCTTGCTGTTGGGCTTTGTAAGTAATATATAGAAATGTTAAGGATTTATATGGGTTTATTTTACACCCTGAAACTTTGCTAAAGTTTTTATTGTTTCCAGTAGTTTTTTACTTGATACTCTAGGATTCTCTAAGTAAAACATCATATCATCTTCAAAGAGTGATAACTTAGTTTCTTCTTTGCCTGTTCTAATTCCTTCAATTTCCTTTTCTTCTCTTTTTGCTAAAGCTAACATTTCTATTACCAAATTTAGCAATAGCATTGATAATGGACATATTTGTTTCACCCCTGATCTTATTGGGAAATGCACTAGCTTATCCCCATTACATATAATGTTTGCTGATGGTTTTAGGTAGCTACCAATAATTTTAATAATTTATTCCTATGCTTTCTAGTGTTTTTAACAGGAATGGATGTTGTATTTTGTCAAAAGCTTTTCCTGAATCTATTGAGATAATCATATGATTTTTGCTAGTTTTCTTGTTGATATGAAAAGTTATGCTGATAGTTTTCCTAATATTGAAGCCACCTTGAATTCCTGGTAAATCCTACCCTGCCGTAGTATGTTATTCTCATGATAAGTTGCTGCAATCTTTTTGCTAATATTTTATTTCAAATTTTTGCATCATTGTCTATTGGTCTAAAATTTCTTTTCTCTGCTTTGACTCTTCCTGGTTTAGGTATTAGTGCCATATTTGCATCATAAAAACAATTTGGTAGAACGCTTTCTTCACCTATTCTCCCAAATTGTCTATAAAGTATTGGAATAATTTCTTCTTTAAATATTTGATAGAATTCACATTTAAAACCACCTGGCCCTGGAGATTTTTCCCTAGGGAGTTCACTGAAGGCTTGCTCAAAAGGTACTTTACTTCCTCTTCTGATTACCTGGCAATTGATATTTTTGTAAATATTCATCCCTTTCCCTCAGGTTGTCACATTTATGGGCATACAATTGGGCAAAATAACTCCTAATTATTGTTTAAATTTCCTCCTCATCAGAAATAAATTCCCACTTTTCGTTTTTGATTCGGGTAATTTGGTTTTCTTCCATCTTTATTTTTTAATCAAATTGACCAAAGGTTTATGAATTTTATTGTTTTTTTCCATAAAAGTAGCTCTTGGTTTTATTTATTAATTCAGTAGTTGTCTTGATTTCAATTTTTTAAATCTCCCTTTGATTTTCAGTATTTCTAATTTGGTATTTAATTGGGGACTTTCAATTTGTTCTTTTTTAGCTTTTTCTGTTGCGTGCCCAATTCATTAATTTCCTTTTTCTCTGTTTTATTCATGTAAGCATTTAGAGACATCAAACTTCCCATAAAAACTGCTTTTGCCACATGCCATAAGTTTTGGTTTACTGTCTCCTTGTTGTCACTTTCTTGAATAAAATTATTAATAGTTGCTGTGATTTGTTCTGTGACCCACTCATTATTTAGGATTAGAGTATATAGTTTCCAATTAATTTTTAGTTTATCCTTTCATGGTCCTTTATTATAAATAACGTTAATTGCGTTATGATATGAGAAGGATGCATTGACCATCTTTGCCTTTCTGCACTAGATAGAGAGGTTTTTATGCCCCAGTACATGGTCATTTTTTGAGAATGTGCCCAGTACCACTGAGAAAAAAGTTATATTCCTTTTTTATCCTCATTCATCTTTCTCCAGAGTTCCATCATATCTACCTTTTCTAAAATTTTATTCACCACTTTAACCTCTTTCTTGTTTATTTTGAGGTTAGATTTATCAAGGTCAGAGAGGGGGAAGTTGAGCTCCCCTGCTAGTATAGTTTTGCTATCTATTTCTTCTGGTTGCTCCCTTCACTTCTCCTCTAAGAATTTATATGTTATGTCACTTGGTGCATATATTTTAAGTAATGATTTTGCTTCATTGTCGATGGTGCCCTTTAGCAGCATATACTGTCTTTCTTTATCTCTTTTAATTAGATCTATCTTTGCTTTTGCTTTCGCTGAGATCAGGATTGATACCCCTGCTTTTTTTTCTTTAGCTGAAGCACAATGTATTATACTCCAGCCTTTTACCTTTACCTTGCTTGTATCCCTGTGTTTCAAATTTGTTTCTTGTAAACACACACTGTAGAATTGTGGCTTTTAATCCATTCTGCTATCTACCACCGTTTTATGGGAGAGGTCATCCCATTCACATTCACAGTTATGATTACTATCTGTATCTTTTCCTCCATCCTATTCTCCCCCTGTATGATTTTCTTTCTCCTTTCTCCCTTCTATTACTCAAAAGAGTTTTTTGCTTTTGACCACCATCTTCCTCATTTTTCCCTCCCTAATGATACCCCTCATTTGTCTTACCCTTTTCCCCTTGCTACTTCTTCCCTCCCTTCTATTTACCCACCCTTTCCTTTCTCCTTTCCCCACCTACTGCCTGTAGGATAAGTTTGACTTCTGTACTTATCAGAGCATGTTATTCCCTCCTTTAACCAAATTTGATAAAGGCAAAGCTCAAACACTGCTTTTCTCCCTCCCTTTTTTCCTCTATGTTTTTTGCCTCTTCATGTGACTTAATTTACACTTCCTTATCTCTTCTCCCACAACAATCCCTTTGCATTCCTTAATTGTGTTTTTATTATCACATCAATTACTTTATACTTACACCCTCAGTCTATGTATATCCCATTCAATTATCATAATAACTGTATCATTATCAAGATTGACATATATGTATATATAAACATATATAATTCTATGTAATTCTATATAATGACATAAACAATTTTCCCTTATTGAACAACATAGTTTTGTTTGTTCCGTGCCCCCACCATTTATGTTTTTCTGTCTCTCTTGAGTTTTGTAGCTGAAGATCAAATTTTCCATTGAACTCTCGTCTTTTCATCAGGAAGGTCTGGAATTCCCTTATTTTATTTAATGTCCATTTCCTTGCCTGAAAAACTATGTTCAGTTTTGCTGGGTAGGTGATCCTTGGTTGTAGTCCAAGCTCTTTTGCCTTTTGGGATTTCATATTCCAATTTTTCCTGTCTTTTATTGTAGAAGCTACAAGACCCTACATGTTTCTGACTGTAGTTCTGCAATATTTGAATTGTTTCTTTCTGGCTGTTTGCAGTATTTTCTCCTTGACCTGATAATTCTAGAATTTTGGTAAAATATTCCTTGGAGTTTTCATTTTGGGACCTCTTTCAGGGGGTGACTGGTGGATTCTTTTGATCACTATTACACCCTCTGGTTCTAGGACCTCAGGGTAGTTTTCCTTCATGATTTCTTGGAAGATACTGTCCAGTTTCTTTCTTTTTTTCATCATGGCTTTCTAGTAGAACAATAATTCTTAGATTATCTCTCCTGGATCTATTTTCCAAGTCAGTTGTTTTTCCAATCAGATATTTCATGTTTTCTTCTATTTTTTCATTCTTTAGCTTTTCTTTGACTGATTCTTGATGTCTCATACTGTCATTACCTTCTACTTGCCCAATTCTAATTTTTAATATATTGTTTTCTTCATTTAGCTTCTCTACTTCCTTTTGCATTTAGCTAATTTTACTGTCCAATAAAACATTTTCTTTTTATATTCTGAACCTCCTTAACCATTTCACCAATTTTACTTTATAAAGATTTGTTCTCATCAGTTTATTTTTTTCCACTTTTTTTCTTTTACCTCTCTAATTTGGTTTTTAAAATCCTCCTTGAGTTATTCCAGGAATGATTTTTGGGCAGGAGACCAGTTCACATTCCCTTTTGAGGTTTCAGATGTGGGTATAGTGTCAATGCTGTCCTCTTCTCAATTGGTATTTTCATCTTCCCTGTCTCCATAATAGGAATCAATAGTCTTTGGCTTCCTAGTTTCTTTTTTTGTGGTGTTTGTGCTTGTTTCCCCCCTGGATTCTAAAGTGGATCTCTGCTTTTGGAGCTCACTGGCTTTTTGTGCTGTTGCTTCTGGTTTTGTGAGGTGTGGGGGAGAGGTAGTCTGGCTGCTGGAAGTCTCCTCTTCCCTTGTGGCTGCAATATATTGCATGGTGAGTCTCAGCCATTGTCACTTTGCCTGGCAGTGTGAAGGCATGTCTGTGGTCCTAGTGTTGATATTTGCTAGCTCCCCCCTGCCCCAGGGCTCAGGAACTCCCACTTTCCTGCTGAAGTGGGGTTTGCTGGTCTACCTCTCTTCCTATAGTAACCTCATTCCTCCACCATAAGAATAGGACTCCCTAGCTTCCCCAGCTACAAGGCTACTGAGGCCACACTTCTGGCTCCTCTATTTCAGAGTTTCTCCTGAGGGAGTGTTATCTGGGTGAGGAAAGGAGGGAGATCAGTTTTACCTGGTTAGCATGACTCCTTGAAGTTCAAGAAGGCAAGTTGTAAACCTTTAGACTCTGTGTGGAATGGAGACCTCAGGGGTAGCTGCTCTTGTTGCTACAGGCTCTGCACTGATGTCTCTAATAACTCCAAAAGACCCCTGTCCTGGACTGAGAGGCCTGGGGATTGCTGCCATAGCCAGTACTTCTGCCTTGGGGCTGCTCCTGTTCCCACGGTTCTCATGCCCAGTGTTCTCCCAGTCTGGTTCACTGGCTGGGTTCCTCTGCTGCTCCCATTCTAGTATGGTCTGTTACCATTCCAAGCCCAGTGCTCCTGCCCCACTTGGTCTATTAGTGACTTCTAACTCTCTCAAATCTGGTCAGATTCACTTTTTAGAGGTATCTGAGAGAATTTGTGAGAGAGCTCAGTTAAGAAGCTGTTTTCATGCAGCCATCTTCCATTTGGGATTTTCTTGGTAAAAATACTGGAGTAGTTTGGCATTTTGTCCTATAGCTTATTATATAGATGAGGAAAATGAGGCAAAGTGGATTAAATCAGTTGCCTAGGGTCAAACAACTAGTAAGTATCTGAGTCTGGATTTGAATCAGGTCTCCCTGACTCCAGGTTCAGCAGCCTAACCACTGTGTAACCTATCTACCCTGTCACAAATATGGTGCTGATACCTAAATGAGGAAGAGCAAAAATAGAGGTAGAAAACTTTACATAAATTTGCCAAGTAAATATTGATAGGAAAATTTTAATAAAATACTAGCAAGGAGATTATACCAGTATATCACAATATCATTTAAAATGACCAGGTAAGATATATGCGAGGCATACAAGTGTGGTCCAACATTAGGAAACCTATCAGCATAATTAACTACATCAGTAACAAAACCAAATGAAATGATATAACTATCTCAACAGATGCAGAAATATCAAGTAACACATATCAAGTTTGCCTAATTAATTTATGTATTTGGGGCCATACTAATCAAACCACCAAAAACAAAGACAAACAAAAAACTTATTTTATAGAACCAGTAAAAATAACAACAAAATTCATCTGGAAAAACAAAAGGATAAGAATATTGATTGAATTAATGAAAAAAAAATGTGAGGGAAGGTGGTGTAGCAGTACGAGATGACAAATTGTATTTGTATACAAAGCAATAATTAACAAAACAACCTGGTACTGGCTTAGAAATAGAATAGTGGATCAGTGGAATAGATTATACACAAAATACATAGTAGTAAATGACTATGATAATCTAGTGCTTGATGAAAAAAAAAGATATAAGATTTAGACAGAAACATACTATTAAAAAAAAGCTTCTGCAAAAATTGGCAATTAACTTGGGAGAAAGTAAGTATAGATTAACATCTCACACTGTATCCTAATATAAGGCCAAAATGTGTATTTAATCTAGACATAATGAGTGATATTATAAGCAAATTAGGGGAGTATGGAAAAATTTACTTGGCAGATCTCTGGCTAAGGGAAGAATTTATGATCAAGCAAGAGAGAGAACATTATGGGATGTAAAATGGATAATTCTGATTACATTAAATTTAAAAGGTTTTGCACAAAAAACAATGTACACAAGATGAGAAAGAAAATAGAAAACATTTTGGGGGGTTGTAACAAATTTCTCTGATGAAGGCTTGTTTCTCAAATTTATAGATAACAGTCGAATTTATAAGAACGAACGCCACTCTCCAATTGTTAAATGGTGAAACAATATGAACAAGCAATTTTTAGATGAAACCATATTGGTTATATGAAAAAATCCTCTAAATTACTATTGATTGAAAATGAAATGAAAACAATTCTTTGATAACACCTCACAACTGTTAGAGTGGTTAATATGACAGAAAAGGAAAATCACAAATATTGGAGGATATGTGGGGAAGTGGGGACATTAAAGCACTATTGGTAATGTTGTGAACTGATTTAACAGTTCTGGCAAGCAATTTGGAACTATGCTTAAAGAGTTATAAAATTGTGCATACCCTTTGACCCAGAAATGTCACTACTTGGTCTGTACACCCAAGAGGTTAAAGAAAAAAGAGAAAAGTGCCTCTATGTAGTAAAAAATATTTACTGTAGCTCTTTTTATGGGTGGCAAAAAATTAGATATTGCAAATATGCCCATCAATTGGGGAACAGCTTAACAATTTGTGTTATACAATTGTGAAGAAATACTATTCTACTTTAAAAAGATAAGAATGCGGATACTTGCAGGAAAACCTAGAAAAACTTACATGAACTGATGCACAGTGAAGTGAGCAGAATGAAGAAACATTGTACCTAGTAACATCGATATTGTACAATAATCAGCTGTGAATGACTTAGGTATTTTCAGCAATACAATTATCCAATACAAGTCCAAAGAACTTATAATAAAAAATGTTATCTGCTTCCAGAGAAAGAACTGATAGAGTCTGAAATCTGAAGACAGGATTAACTTTCATTACTTCTTTTTTTAGTCTGTATTTTCTTTAACAAAATTCCTGTTATGGAAATGTTTCATAATACTGCACATGTATAATCTATCTCACATTGCCTGCCTTCTCACAAAGGTGAAGGGGAGGGATGGAAAGAGAGAATTCAAAAGCAATGTTTAAAAAATGTCAAAAATTGTTTTTAAATATAATTGGGGAAAAATAAATATTTAATAAAAGCCTTTGATAAAGTTAAAAAAAAATAGGGTTTGTTGTTTTTGTGTTGTTTCATCCCATCTTTGTAACTTCCATGAAAGATTTATTCTATAAGCTTTCTGCAGGCCTCCTTCCTATCTATCAATCTGCTCCCCTCCCACAAGATAGCTTCTTCAAAGATATGTATGATAAGCCATTCAGCATAGACCTCCCAAGTAGATAACAATCAGTTGTTTTCAAGGTTACTGAGGATGCCAAATGTGGACAAAGGCTGATCTTTGATCCTTTCTGCTCCAAGACTAATTCTGTAAAGAAAGCCTGTCCATATTCTTGGGTCCCTAAAAACCTTATATACAGGACCACCTAATTAACATGGCTAAATCGAAATAAGATTTCTTTCATAACCTCAAATGAAGTGAGATGTCTTTTCTTCTCTGTAAGCAATAGCAAATCAGACTCACACGACACTGACAGTGAGATCTGCCTTGGGACTGTCTAAAAAATACTGGCACCTCTGTAAGAATGCTCATGGTTAGTAGGGAGACCCTAATTCTACAAGTCTAGAGTAGCATGCCCATCATTTGAAAGAACCTGAGATCTTCCTTTCCTCAATAGTATTTTCTGAGTTTTCTATCCATCAAAGATCCAGCGAGCTTGAAGATAACTTTCAAGAAACCTACTTCAATAAACCCTGGGCATCAGACTGTATTCTCACATTTCACTGGCACAGTGGTAATGCTTACAATATAATGATCCATTTATAGAGCTTTGCTATTAAATGTTGTCAAGTTATTAAAGGATACTGAGTACTCCAGGTTCTGAAATTGTCTCTCAAATCCAAGACAACTTTCTCACTAGCTCTCCCTAATTTCTCTCTTTTCTCTACTACTTTCTATCTCCTTACACATCTCCCTTTTTTCTGCCTTTTTTCTGTCTGTCTTTGTCTCTCTATCTTCCTGTTTCTCTCTTTGTTTTTTTTTTCTTTATATATGTCTTTCTGCCTGTATTTCTCTCTTTCTCTCTCCCTCTGGCTGTCTCTCTAATTGACCCTCCATGTTTGTTGGTCTGTCTCTCTCTCTCACTGACTCTGTCTCTGTTAGCCTCTTTCTTTCTCTGTCTTGTTTTGTACATCTCCATTTAAAACACACACACACACACACACACACACACACACACAGCTAGCTTTCTCAACGGACAGGGAAGAGGCTGAAAGAGAAGGAAATAATTTAGAAATTCAAATCTGAAAAAAATGTTAAAAATAAATTTTTAAAAATTGAGCAGAGAAACAACAGAAATAATCAGTGCCAAATCGAATAGAATAGGGAAAGGCTCAGAAGACAACTTTCAAAGATATTGTTACCTAAAGTTATCTTGACTCAGTCCCTCATACTTCTCATTACTTTAGGAAACATGTAGTAGACCTCAAGAACACACATAATCCTCATGGACATTTCTTGTTTTCTCTCTGTCCGACTTTGTCAGACAATAGTGGAATAGACAATACCTAGGCCCTGAGGCCCATACATTTCCTGTCTTTTGTTTTGTGGCTTATAAATAGCATAGGAATGGTGCAACACTGGAACACTTGTTAAAACAATTGGCAGTAACTACCCCACAGATCAATGGCCCTTCTTCTCCATTATAGTGATATTCAACATCCACAGATGGCTGCAATGTCTCTGGGTCTGGCTACAAGTAAGTTGCTTCTCAAGTTTCTAGAGGCTCTCTTAGCATGAATTTATTTATCTTGAGCTTCCATTGTCTGTTCACATTTTTATGTTCTTCCCAGTTGGAAAACCATTGTCCTGGGTTGGAAAGCAAAGACTTAACTCAGAATTGAATAGTGAGGCTTTCTCTCTGCAGGCTGCTAAAATGACATTGTCTATCTTTACCAACCAACAAGCCTCTTTCTCCTCTATTCTCTCAGTGAATATAACAGAAAAAAATGTCTTTTCTGTAATGGAGATATGACACCTTGCACACTGCTGCCTTGCTGTCAGTAATGAAAGGCAGTGTAATTTGTATCATCTTACCCTGGCTGGGATTACAAAAATTGAAGTGGGGGTAGAGGAAAAATTTAAAGGGCAGTGATTGGTTTTCCTTTGGCTCAGCAGGCAGTGCTACCCTTGTGGCCTATTGCCTCTACAAGGAGGCAGGGAAATAGTCAGTTGAATTCATCAGTCTCTTGTTTGGCTAGCAATTGTCCAGCAGGTTAGCACTGATAAAAAAAAAAAAAACAAAAAAACTGTAGTTGGGTGAGGATTAGCTCTAGGCCAGACCAGCTGAAGAGCTGGAAACAGGAACTAGGCTAGAGACATTTGGTCCCTATCTCTCTGTAATGTATTCTGGGAGAAAAGGAAACAGATGTTAGGCAGGGATAGATACTAATGAGATATCTGCAGTGGAGGTGATAGTTGAGGGCAGTGGATCCACCAATTCATTAACAAGCACTTACAAATTGTCTAGTATGTGACAAATTCAGGGCACAGAAAGATAAAAGAAAATTGTTCTTTACCTCAAGGGGTTTCTGTTGTATTGGAAATAAGACTTCAACATGAGTGCCAGTCTGGGCACCCATAATGCCAAGCAAAGTGGGACCTTTAGCCATTTCTTTTTTCTTTTGGAGCGATTCTCCACACTAAGGCAATCAAGTGCCTTTGATTGAGTCTTTGATTGAATCGAGTATCTTTGATGACCTGCTTAAGTCACAAGAAAGCCTAAGTCACATGAGTTTGAGCCACATAGTTGTGATACCCTCTGACACTGAAAAAGCATATATATACTCTGAGGTTAACATGTTGCTTTGGGGCTCACTCACCGGAAGAGCATTCATGCGATTTGGCCAGACAAGACTCTGGGAACCCTTTAAGGAGCTCTGGGCTTTGAAAACCCAGATGCTGGTGTCTTTCTCTCTGGTAAATATGTATGTATTGCTATGGACAGAGAGAAGCCCTGTCTTTTGATTTGTATTATATGCTCTGTTTATATGATTTTTGCTTGTAATTTCTGTTCATGTTTTCTCTGAAGTTCAGGGTGCTGACTTTTTCCATAAACTAAGTGAATGATATATGTATGTTTAATTCAAGTAAGATTCTAAATCCCTTTAAATTGCTTTAATTAGAAAAGCAGATCAAAGAAACTGTGCTAGCAGCCCTCCTGTGTGCTGGTGTTATTGGCCTTACACAGCCACAGTAGCTGCAAGCAGCATTGATGTTACAGCTCCTTATACTTGTTGTGCCGAAAAAAGCGAGTGAGACCTGGATATAAATTTTGATGTGGATTTATTCAAGCGAGCGACTGTTCGGAGTAAAGATTCAAATCGAACAGCCCTGAGCAGGTGTAGGGTCAAGGTATTTAAAGGGAAAAAACACAAACTGATTTCTGTGGAGATGGGAACACAAACTGTGGGCAAGCTGGGGCTGGATTATTTCCATGGAGTTGGGAGCACAAACTGTGGAGCAAGCTGGGGCAAGATGGAGGGTAAACTGGGGGACAGGGCACAACACATTCAGTCACTGCTCATATTCACTCAGACTCCAAAATTGATTGATTTGTTCATTTATTTTCTAACCGCACATTATCTCTCCCATCCATTCCATTCTCTCTACTTACACAACTAAAGGGCATATCTCCCCTCACATATCTCCCCAACATATTTCATCCCTCAATATTGCTGCCAAATTGATTCCCCAAAATCACAGCTGATTCCTGTAGCCAGAATGGACTTTGTTTTCTTTGAATGACTCAGCTTGCCTCGTTGAGCTTCCCTGGATGCTGGGGCTTGCTCTTCCGGGGCAGGACCAGAGCTTCCTGTGTGATGAGTCATGGTGCTGGCTGAGGGGAGCTGTGTTAACGTGGTCTATGCTGGGGGAGGGGCCAAGTCAAGAACCAATTGGCCCTGGTCGTTCAGGCGGCGCTTGATGATGTCAAAAACTCTATAAGAGGGGAGAGGACAGCTTGAAGATCCTCTTTTCCTTTTCCGGTTGGAGCCAGAGATGCCTACAGCCGAAGCTGAGCTGCCGGTAGCAGAGCTGACTAGAGGCTAGTGGGTAATCTTCTTACCGTAGAGGGGAAGCATGTATACGATTTTGCCTTATACCATCTCGCTTCTCTGTGGCCTCCTAGTTACTCTTGTGAGGCGGACTTATTGGGCCTGGAAGCTTTTGATGAAAATATCAAAATGGGGACGCTGGTTTGTGGGATTGTTACTGTGGAGTGTAAATATATGCTTTAGTTCTCCTGCCTTCTGCCTAGAGAATTCCTTATATCCTGCGGTTCCGGACCTTTTAGGCACATATGAGATTCTCTTTGAAATCATAAATTCTGCCTTCCTAATATATTTGGCGACGAGGTGGATGGGATCGCTAGATATAAGATCTCTGTTCAGAAGCAGAAGAACTTCAGAGGAAGAGATGAATATCCCAGGGTGGGAGGATCCTTTTTATTCCTCCTTAGCAAAGGAATTGGCTAAAAAAGCCGGACCCTGTGAAAACTGGGAACCAAGGCTACAGAGAGGAGATCCTAAGGATTTGAAAAGGTGTTTACTAGGGGTTGGGATTCAGTCAGGGGCATCACTATCTAGGCAAAGCTGGATAGTGTTATCAGCCTACCGGCTAGTATATGAAAGATTGAGATTAAGTGAAAGAGACGGGGGCACTCCTACCCCACAGCAAGAACGGGAATCTCAGATAGCAGGAGAACAAATTGCTGCTCAAGAACCCACTGACTCAGATGAGAACTTTTCTATTGATGTGGCTAGGAGCAACAGGAGGCCAAATAAGCCAAGAGTGCATCCCAACTCAGTCCAGACCAAGCCTGACTGCCTGCTTTGTCCTTGCCATGGTGGCAGGGGAAGCGAGTGGGGGGACAATGAGACAGTGTTAGGGGCTGACACAGAAAATGTGACTAGGGTTCAGGACATCCCTCGCACAGAGAATGGGAGATGGTTAAATACTCAGACAAGCGTTCGTCCCGTAGAGAGGAGGAGGACAGAAACCAGAGGTGGCAATTTAGTTACGAGGGAATTTCAGGAAGATTTCTCACCACAAGAGGTCACAGATATTTTGAGTAGATTCAGCCAAAGAGTAGGAGAACCATTAATATCTTGGATGGTAAGGTTCAGTGATCAAGGGGCCGGTGGAATATTAGTAGATAAGAGGGACTGTATGAGATTCATAGGTATCAGCCACGATCCTCTAGTTCAGCAAGCTTTTAGGGAACATCATCAGCGAGGAGATGATGCTAGCAGGACTACTCTGTTGGCATTAGCTGCTGCGGGATGCAATAAGAGATATACTAATGATTCTATGTGGCCCACTGAGCACAGACCCTGGTATTCACTTAAAGATTGTATCATGAGACTAAAGGAGGAGGTAATGAAGACTGCTATTATGACAGGAACTGCAGACAAATATTACAATGATCCCATAGGAATCCCTCATAGGAATTTAATAATTAGGACAGCTCCCCCTGCTTATAAACAACTAATTTTGAATTTGTTACTTGGGGAAGTAGGGAGCCATCTTACAGAGGTGATAAATAAGATTTTACAGTTACATGACTTAGGAGACTGGGGAAGGGACAGATCTCCTCGAGAGAGAAGGGTGAACAGCCAGCAAACTTGGCGCCAAAATGGAGTGACAAGAAAAGAAATGTTCACTGCTCTATTGAGAGCAGGGGTAGGTTTTGAAATGATAGATGGCATTCCAACCAATGAATTGTACAGGATGTACCGAGATAAAGGACTCGATAACAGGAGAGGTAGGGAAATAAGAACTGCTCCTGCAAATGCTACAGATGTTGAACCTTCATACCCAAGTGAATCACATGCCAGGGAATACTAGGAAACAGGCCAGGCCCCAGCCCAAATTAAGGAAATACGTAAGCTGGATTGCAGACCTCACATTAACTTGACCATATATTGGAAAAATGGGTCAAGTACAGTAACTAGGGCATTAATAGATACTGGGGCCGAGGCCACCCTTATCTATGGGAATCCAGACAAATTCAGCCATGGAACTCCTATTACCATCACAGGACTAGGAGGGACTGAAATATCAGCCAGAGAATTTAAATT
The DNA here is from genome assembly GCF_011100635.1 of Trichosurus vulpecula. NCBI lineage: Eukaryota > Metazoa > Chordata > Mammalia > Diprotodontia > Phalangeridae > Trichosurus > Trichosurus vulpecula. Next base: position 423,490,289 of record NC_050575.1, on the reverse strand, counting down.
AATGATGAAAATTGGACAGTTGCCCAAGAAAGAATATAGTGTGGTTATTGTGCCTATTCCTGAATACATCATTGGAATAGACATTTTGAAGGGTATGACCTTAAATTTACCTGAAGGGAAATACCAATTTGCTGTGAGGAAAATAGGCATTAATGCAGTCTTAGTGGGGAAAATCAAGATGGATCCAATCACTTTGCCTGAACCTTCTGAAGTAATTACTTTGAGGCAATATCGTGTGCCAGGTGGGCAAGATGAAATTGCCAACACTATAAGAGAATGTGCTGAGGCAGGAGTGTTAGTCCCTACAACTACTCAATGGAACAACCCTGTCTGGCCAGTCCGAAAGTCAGATGGGACATGGAGGATGACAGTAGATTATAGACAGCTGAACAAAGTGACTCCTCCCTTGTATGCTGCTGTTCCAGACACGGTTACTTTAATAGAGAGAATACAAAAACATGAAGGGACTTGGTATGCAGTTATTGATTTGGCCAATGCCTTCTTTACGATCCCAATAGACCCCAAGCAATGGAACCAGTTTGCTTTTACTTGGCAAGGCCGACAGTATACATTTACACGCCTGCCACAAGGATATATTCATAGCCCAACTATTTGCCACAGGATTGTAGCTGAGCATTTGGATGAATTAAAGCTACCTGGTGTACAGCTTACACATTACATAGATGACATCATGATACAGGGAAAGAATATAAAAGAAGTGGAGGAGAGTTTAGCATTATTAACTGACCATATGAAAAGCAAAGGATGGGAAATCAACCCCGCAAAGGTTCAGGGGCCAGCTCAAACTGTAAAATTCTTGGGGATACAGTGGAATAGAGGACTGCGAGAAATTCTCCCACAAGCTCGACAAAAAATTCAGGATTTTCCCACCCCTACTAATAAGAAAGAGGCCCAAAAGTTCATAGGGCTATTTGGTTATTGGAGACACCACATCCCACATTTGGGACAGATTTTAAAACCCTTGTATAAAGTCACCAGAAAGAAATATGAATTCGACTGGGGCCTTGAACAAAGTAGAGCTTTTGAGGAAGCAAAGGCTGCTATACAATTAGCTCTGGACTTATGGCCTATGCAAAATGGGCCAGTGGAGTTACAAGTGACTGTACAAGATGACTATGCAAATTGGAGTCTGTGGCAAAAACAACAGAGCCGAAGTGTACCTTTAGGCTTTTGGTCAAGGAAACTGCCCTCATCTGGAGTGCAGTATACACCTTTTGAGAAGCAGCTGTTAGCTGCATATTGGGCTTTAGTAGAAACTGAGCAACTAACCCTGGGTCATGAAGTGATATTAAGGCCTGGAATTCCAATTATGACTTGGGTAATGAGTACCCCAGCTTCTCATAGAATTGGACATGCACAAGAGGCGAGCATAATCAAATGGAAGTGGTATATTCAGAATAGGTCCAGAGCAGGCAAAAGTGGAGTTTCTGCTTTATATGAATCCGTGGCGAACATTGGCACTGAGAGAAATGAAAAACCCATTGAATCTAAGCAACAGATGGTGCCATCCTTAGTGAAATGGAATAATGGGTATGATGGACTAAGTGTAGAACAGAAGAAACACGCTTGGTTTACTGACGGGACAGCAAAATATTTAGGACAGAAGAGACATTGGAAAGCAGTAGCCTATAACCCCTGTACTAGGCGAACTCTGGAAAGTTCTGGGATAGGGGGAAGTAGCCAATATGCTGAACTGATGGCAGTACATCAGGCCATCAGAATGGAGAAGGGAGGACAGTGTCATATATTTACTGATTCATGGGCGGTAGCTAATGGATTAGCTACTTGGATGCCTATATGGAGGAATCAGAATTGGGAGATTCATGGCAAACAAGTTTGGGGTAAAGAGTTATGGGAAAATATATGGGACATGTCTTTGGTTACGGATTTGTCAGTTTTTCATGTTGATGCTCATGCGACCCTGACCACACCAGAGCGTGAGTACAATGCACACGCGGATCGACTAGCAAAGATTGCCACTGAATGTATTGTCCCTACTCCAACTCCAACTGATGACTTGGCCTTAGCGAGATGGGTCCACCAGACCTCCGGCCATTTAGGGGTCCAGGCCACCCACCGATGGGCACAGGATCGAGGTATCAGTATCTCTCATGCGTTGTTAAAACAAATAACAGAGGGGTGTTGTATATGCCAATTAGAAAAAGAACGAACTCTTCCTAGGATAGTAACTGGAGAAATAGCAAGGGGAAAAGTTCCAGCCCAAATTTGGCAGATAGATTATATTGGCCCACTACCCCAGGATAAAGGATGTAAATATGTATGTACATGTGTTGACACCTATTCAGGTGTCCTAGTGGCTTGTCCTTATAAGGATGCAACTCAGAAAAACACCTGTAAAACCCTAGATATTGTAAGTTTATACTATGGAACCCCAATGCAGATTCAAAGTGACAATGGGTCACATTTCAAGGGCAAAGAAGTGAAAAGATATTGTGTGTTGAATAATATAGAATGGATATATCATATTCCATATTACCCACAAGCATCTGAGCTGATTGAAAGAATGAATGGATTGTTGAAAGAACAGCTGAGAAAATTAAGGATAATTTGTCTATTGCCTTATGTAATTTGAACAATAGGCCCTTAGGGGGGAGTACACCTCTAGCCAGAATGATGACCCCAAATTTGCAGATTAGAGAACAGCAAACACATGAGATCCAAAATATTGAATTTTGGACTGTGAGGGAAGATGTCCCCCTACCATGTCCAGAAACACCTGGTTCGGCAGGATATGATTTACATTGTATAGAGAATTTTAGGTTGAATAGGAAAGAGATAAGAAAAACCCCTACTGGAGTATGTATGAGAATCCCCAAGAATCATTTTGGACGGATATTACCTAAACCAGGATTAGCAGCTCAAGGAGTACATGTATTGGCTGGAGTGATAGATTCAAATTATCAAAAAGAAATTGTTGTGACACTCCAGAATTTGGGTGAAAAACCTGTACAATTTGGTAGGAATGATAGGATAGTTCAAGTGATTATTATCCCCTGTGAAAAAATACCCTTTGTGAAAACTGACCCTCCTCCCAGAATAACTACTAGAGGTGCAAAAGGGGCTTGCTCCATTGATAGAATAAAGTTGGGAGCTAAGGTATGGGTAAAACGGAAGCCAGATGATATTCCAAAGGCTGCAGAAGTCATAGCCCATGGGAAGAACAACACTGTAACAGTTGTCTATTCAGGGGAAGATAATTACCAAATCGTACTCCTGAACCATATATTTTACCGTGAATAGGGCTATAATATTAGATTCACGGACCCCACAGGTATGGCTGATGCTGGTAATTGACATAAGCCACTCAGAGGGAAGGTGACTTTGTGTGATTAACGGATAAAAGCTTGTACATCTGGGGAAAGTCTGGGAGGACAATCCTAGTCTATCTAGGATGGGATCCTCCTGGTTTCCCTTGTACATCTGGGGAAAGGCTGGGAGGACAATCCTGGTCTCCATCTAGGGTGGGATCTTCTTGGCTTAGTTTCCTCATTGTGTTCCGTTTAAAAAGAAACATTTCCCATCTGAGTTTGGCTCTGATATTGGATCTCTGCATAACTGAAATTTCAACTAAACTGGAGATGATTTTATTTAAAGGATAATAGCCCATACTTGCCTACTCTTTTTGTTTTCTGTTTTAGTTAACCTTGTCGCTAGGTCTGTCTCCTACAGGTTTAAGCACCCTGCAGTTTCCGGTGACTGCCTAAGTACGTAGCATTCTTGGAATTCCTGCCAGCTCGTTAAAGAACTGAACTCTGGAATGGGACTCTTTGGGGCAGGGACACCTCTACATCCAATTTCAACAAGAAGAAGCTATGGAAAATGAGACCTTCACCCATTACCCCAAGATTTTGAGCCCCAATTGTTTGAGGGGGGGAATGATGATAGTGTTCTGTGTACTTATTTTGTGTTATCCTTGCTATATTGTTTTATTGTTATGATATTATTGATCCTATGTAATGGATACAAAGATCTAGGGGTGGACATTTGAATTATTAATAATTATTTTGGGATGATTGATTGAAGAGATTATCTGGCTGGGATCTAGGGGTGGATCACATTTGAATCATAAACCAATATTTGGGAATGTCACTGAATGATATGTTTTGCTTTATTGTGAATGATATGTTTTAGTTTCCTGCATAATTGGATCACAATGTTCTAGGATATATAATTTAATTTGAATTATGATTGGATTGTGCATCCTAGAACATTGTGAGGGGTGGAGTGTAGCCAGAATGGACTTTGTTTTCTTTGAATGACTCAGCTTGCCTCGTTGAGCTTCCCTGGACGCTGGGGCTTGCTCTTCCGGGGCAGGACCAGAGCTTCCTGTGTGATGAGTCGTGGCGCTGGCTGAGGGGAGGTGTGTTAACGTGGTCTACGCTGGGGGAGGGGCCAAGTCAAGAACCAATCGGCCCTGGTCGTTCAGGCAGCGCTTGATGATGTCAAAAACTCTATAAGAGGGGAGAGGACAGCTTGAAGATCCTCCTTTCCTTTTCCGGTTGGAGCCAGAGACGCCTACAGCCGAAGCTGAGCTGCCGGTAGCAGAGCTGACTAGAGGCTAGTGGGTAATCTTCTTACCGTAGAGGGGGAGCATGTATACGATTTTGCCTTATACCATCTCGCTTCTCTGTGGCCTCCTAGTTACTCTTGTGAGGCGGACTTATTGGGCCTGGAAGCTTTTGATGAAAATATCAAAATGGGGACGCTGGTTTGTGGGATTGTTACTGTGGAGTGTAAATACATGCTTTAGTTCTCCTGCCTTCTGCCTAGAGAATTCCTTATATCCTGCGGTTCCGGACCTTTTAGGCACATATGAGATTCTCTTTGAAATCATAAATTCTGCCTTCCTAATATAATTCCTCTACTGTTTAAAATATAGCAAATCCCTATAACATCTAGCATCAAGTATGGACTCTTCCATTTGCCATAAAAACTCTTTTACACCCTGTCTATGATGTAGCTTCCCAGTTTTATTCAAAATTAATACATCCACACACTCTATGGTTCAGTCCAATTTGTCTTCTAACTTTATTTTCCTTAAAAGTATTTCTTAATATCCTTCCTCCATGCTTTTGCATTAGCTAACTGAGATACCTAATGCAGTTCCTCCTTGCTTTTGCATCTCAGACTCCCTAGTTTCCTGGAAAGCTGTGCTCAAGCGATGCTTTCTTTAGAATGTGTATACACACACAGAGACACACACACACACAAACACATATGTGCATGTACATATATATATGTGTATATATATATATATATATATATGCACACATACACATATAGAAACACATATAGTATATACCTTTCTTGTAGGGTTTGATAATGATACATTTGCATAGCATGGTTTAGGAATGAATGCCTAATATTAATAGTCTAGCATGGGTTAAGTAGAATGTGTAGGGTGCCTTACTAGTTAAAAACAAACAACAAAAACAACAACAATAAAATATTTATCTTTCTCATTACTTGACCCATTATTTTATTCAATCTTTATTCTGGTTCTAAGGCAACCAAGGGAAATGTTCTGATATTTTCTCACAAATTAATAGGATTTACAATAGCTCTATGTAATTAACTCTGATACCCAATGTGAGTTCATAAAGTTAGGCAGAAAAGCATATTTTCCCTCCCATGTTTCTCTTTTTCTCAAAACCCCTAGTCTATAGGATTATATAAATATGAATGTCAGTTGCTATGAAATATAACAATAGTGAACTAAAGAATGCCAAGGAACACTGAAATATTGAAACAATGCACATCAGTGAGAAGGATAATATTTCACATCATTTCTGTCCATCAATTGCAATTTCTGACTTATTAATTCAGGAAATATTGTTCCAACATTCCACTTTGTTTAAGATGGCCAAGTCTTTCAAGAATAATCATTAGGGATACCTTCTCCTCAAGATAAGAGTTAAAACTACATTTTGCAGTTAATGTTTCATCAGCCTTTTTCCCTGTAAAGATAACATTTAACTTCATCAATCACTCAAAAAAGTTTTTTTTTTCTTTTAATTGACTCCTCTAGCTTCTCCCAAATAACAGATAACTCCCCAGGGGGACTATTAAAACTGTCCCTCAACCAAGATTCTAGTCCTCTTGAAGATATAGTAACACTCCCTGTTGGATGAACTTTGCAAGTTTGGGGTACATAGACATGTGTATGTGTGTGTTGTTTGCTCTGGCTAGAGAGCTTTTACTTTAATGAGAGCCACTGCTTTGTTTTGCCCAGTATTATCACATGCAAAAGAGGCAGTGTTGCTTAGTTAGTAGACAGTTCAAGACAGCAACCTGGGTTCATGTCCCTCATCTGACACATCTTGGCTATGTGACTCTAACTTCTTAGGGCTCTAGGAAAATATCTAAGACTCAGAAGTCACAGAGTAGGTGCCAATCTGGTTCAGAAGAGGAAGTTCTTCACCAAAAAATCTCTGCACCATAGAAATCACAACCAGTCTCTATCCCTGTACTATTATCAGTGCCATACAGATCCTGGCACCTATCATGGCCAGCATTACATAAATATTTGTTAATTCATTGATGGATTGGATTTTCCTCAGTTATTTCTAGGCAGAGAGTTCTAACAACAGTGTTACTTGCAGTTACTTTGGACATGGAAAGCAAATAACCCCAGCACACAGGAAGGCTGCTAGCACAGTTTCTTTGATCTGCTTTTCTAAAGGAAAGCAACTTTAAGGGGTTAAAAATCTTACTTTAATTGAACATACATATATCATTCACTTAGTTCAGGGGAAAAAGTCATCACCCTGAACTTCAGAGCAAATACAAACAGAAATTACAAACAGAGAAAATAACCCAAATCAACAGGCAGTCTTCTAACTGTCTGACCATAGCAATACATACATAGGTACAAGAGAGAAGCACCAACATCTAGGTTTTCAAAGCCAGGGGGTACTCCTTAATGGCTACCCAGAGTCTTGTCTGAACAAATCACATTAACACTTTTGCAAGGAGTGAGCCCCAAAGCAAAATGCTAACCTCAGATTACATATACTCTTCTCAATCAATTACTCTTGATTCAATCAAAGACCCTTAATTCAAACAAAGGCAAGACTCAACCAAAGGCACTTGATTGCCTTAGTGCTGAGAGGCACTCCAAAAGAAAACGAAAACAGGAAAACTTCTGACTTTGCTTGCCATTACAGAGTACTATCTCAGAAGTGGGTTGAATAGCAATACTATTGCCAATGATGAAAAAAAAATTATATTTTTATAGATTTTGAAAATTTTCAAAGGACTTTGCATGTCATCTCTTTTGATATTCATAATGTCTCTTTGTGATCAAATTTAAGCAATTCAGAAATTACATAGTGCTTAAAGTGCTTGTGTTGGAAGAAGATTCCATCATGCAACACTTATTAAGCATCCCATATGTTTAACAGGCTGGTGAACACTGGGCTAGAAATATAAAGAATGAAAACAAACTTTGGCCTCAAACAGCACACATTATATTGGAGGAGGTAGAAGAATATGTAGAATAAAGCAGTTCATGAATATTAGGTGGCTAAACAGAAAGAATTTAGGCAGAAAGCACCCCCACAATTGAGGGAATCAAGAAATTGTAAATATAGAAGATGGTGCTTGAGATGAAGTTCAAAGGAAGACATTCTAAGATGGAGGGAAGGAGAGAGAGGGAGGGAAGGAGGGAGAGAGAGAGACAGACAGAGAGAGAGAGAGAGAGAGAGAGAGAGAGAGAGAGACAGAGAGATGTTCTAATTCTGCCTTTGACACTCACTAGCTGCTAGACTATTATCAAGTCACCTTCTCCGAGTCTCAGTTTCCTAATCTGAAATGTGGGGTAATCATAACTTTTAGCATCTACCTCATAGGCTTTTGAGACTTGTAAAATGCTTTACAAAATGTAGTAAAGTTTATCAATAGCATGTCAATGTTAAATGCATGTTGGATTGATTATTAAAAGATCTGGGTTCAAAAACCAACTTTTTCACTCAGTGTGGGTATGAGTCAAATAATTTAACATCTCTGTGCCTCAGTTACCTGTTCTGATAAGGATATTGGATGATAAGGCATTATTTTTCTTCTATCTCAAAATTTGTGGTCCTTCTGAGTAAATTGTAAAGTATACTAGCTCTCAAGTCCAGAAGACTTGTGTTAAAATAATTCCTGTGCTTCTTGACACCTGTATGTCCTTCCAAAAGTTAGGCAACATCTCTGTGCCACATCTGAAAAATTAAAGTGTTAGACAAGATGGCTTCTCAGGTTCCTTTCAACTCTTCATTAATAATCTGACTTAGATATTACTTTCCCCATTTTACAGATGCATAAACTGAGGGAAAGAAAAGTTGTTTCTTGTCTCCAGTCATATAAATAATAGGTTTCAGAAATGAGGATCAAACCCAGATTTCTTTACCATAGCCTGTAATGCTTGACCAACTATTTTAGCAATGTCTGCAAATGAGTAGGTAATGCAAATTTCCTAGAGATCTCAAGGGCTAACTAGAAGTATGCAACATGAACTTCATGCATATTGCAATGGAGGAATTCCCTATTCCTGGCCATCTGACTGCTAGTGGAAGATATTAGACTTTCAACAGGAGGCTGCTTGTAATACATGCAGATGGCAGGGCAGACTGTGCCTCCTGTCAACAGGCCCTAACATTGGAATGTGTGCTGGGCACAAAATCAATCCAGTTTATCTGAAGCCAAGTCCCAAAGGGAGATGCTTGCAAAATTCAGGTGTGCATATCTCTTATGCCCTTGGCCAGTGGAGCCCATGCTTCTCTGATCTCCCTTCTACCTTCACACTCCAAAGCCTTTTTCCTCTGCTTCTGGGAACAATAGGCCTTGGTGGCTGAAAAGGTCAATTCTCTGTACCATTAGTCAGGCAGGGGTGGTTCAGAATACCTGGGGAGGGAGTATCAGTCCCAGTAACAGCGTTTTCAGGAAGGCACAGGAAAAAAGTGAATCTAGTGATTTCAAAATCATTTTCTCTACCTGCCAGCTCCCAAGAGGTACCAATGAAAGCCCTATATTTATGCCATCAACTTGATAGCACCAACCTGCCAAGCTATGTGGATTCACAAACATTTACCTGACAGGGTTTTTAGCAAAAAAAGTTCAAAACAAATTTTACTTATTTTGCTGTAAGTCTAGCCAGCATTCAGTAATATTATCAGATGCCTACTGTAGAAAGTGCTAGGATGCTGAAATATTTATAGACCTTGCTGTGTGCATTCTTTTTTAACAAATATTTACATACATATTCATAGAAGTATAAAAATCAGCATCTGAAATAACCTGCCCATTGGTCCAATAGAACTTTTCATTCCACAGGATCTGTTTACAGGGTGTTACTAGGCATCTCCTTGGAATGGGTCAGAAATTGAAAAGGCATGTGTCCACACCAAAACTTTTTAGCATTTGGACTTTAAATAAATAATGAGCTTGAAAATTACAGTTTAAAAAATGGTTCCTGCAAAAATAAAGGACTGGATTTTTTTTTATATGAGGAGCATTTCTTATATCTCAGAGATTTATCTTTCTGAGTAACTTATGAAAAACATGAAAAGGGGGATAGCATAATTTTCTGCAGAGAATTTAAGAATTCTGGGGCAGGGGGGCAGATTCAGTTGAACAGGATGAGCCATTGAACCAGGCCCTACTTCTCTGCCCACTGCTCATTTTGGAGCTACCCTATATCTGTGTTTTAATCATCTCCAGAATAAATAGGTTGGAGAACATCTAAGAACCTTTAATAATAATAGCTAGCATTTATATAACATTTAACATTTAGAGAAGTGTTTTACACACACACACACACATACACACACACACGCATATAATCTCACTTGATCCTCACAATGAACCTGACAGGTAGGTGCTATTATTATCTCCATTTGCAAAAAAAAATTGGCTTCATATTTAGAAACTGTGGGGAATGTAACTTATTATTTCTTAATATTGTTTGAGCCTAGCTTGTATGGTGAGGTATTGTTCAACTCACAATATGTAATTACTAACCCAGGATATGTAATATGACCCCAAAGCTCCTCCAGGGAAGTTTGGGATTACTGCAAGGAATGCTTGGAACACACACATATCTTGTTTTGGGACCTTAAATGAGAATGTTTTCGCACTTTGGTTAAATTTTATTGAATATTTAGACTTACCTAATGCTATGCATCTGAAGCAGCTCATGTGCCTTATCTGGAACTTCAACATAACTTTTTTACAGCTCTCTCTTCTGCTCAATAATTTAATAAACTTTTTTTCTAACACTTTTTTTTCAATTGGGTTTTATTCTCAACCAATGATGTCACATAGAAAGTTCCACTCTAGATCCCTGGGCATAACCCATATACAACTCAGTAGATAATTCCTAAGCTGTTACCAGAACTGCTCTAGTATTAGAAATGGTGTCAGACACAGGATTTGAACACAATTAGCTAGTTAACAAATATTTAAGTGTCTGCAATGTTCCAGATATTGTGCTAAGTGTAGGGGATGCAAAGAAAGGAAAACAAAAAGAAAGAGTACCTTCTTTCAAAAAAAAAAGTTCAAATTCTAATGGGGAAGACAACATTACTACATACAAACACAAGTTATATACAGAATAAATTGGACCTAATCATAAAAGCAAGGCACAGACATTCAGGTGGATCAGGAAAGAATTCCTGCAAAATGCGTCATTTAGGAATGACTTGAAGAAAGTCAGGAGACAGAGATGGTAAAGGAAAGAATTCCAGGCATGGGGGACAGCCAATGAAGATGCATAAAGTTCAGAGATGAATTGTCTTGAGCTTGGAACAGCAAGGAGGTCAGTGTGACTCATATGTGTGTCTTTGTGGGGTTGGAGTAGGGCATAAGAACATAAGTCTGAATGCTTCACAGGCCACTACTCGACTCACTACACCAGGGTGTGTCTAAATTTAAATAGGTTATCAAATTTGCATTGCTCATTTCTTTTAGTCCTCTCAACCCTTCAAGACAGAGTAAGGCAGTGGACTATGAGATAGTGGAAAGAACACAAAACAAGGAGTCAAAACTCTTGGGTTCAATTCCCTGCCTCCTCCACACCATGATTTCTCTGCTTGGACTTTCACATCCACTCCCACCCCAAAATAATCTGGCATCTACCACTCAGACCTTTAGCTCTGATAAGTGAGTTTGGGCCTTTATTTGCAGGGGGGAGGTCAGGCCTCTGCACAATTTCTCAGGCACTTACATGGAATACCGTATGCACTGTATACTCGCCCCATCATCATCTTCCATTTATGTTTTGCCCTCTGTTAGCAGGTAAATTCTTTACTGGGAAGGTACTGGCTTGATTCTTTGACTATCCTCTATGCTTATCACAGTCCCTACCATAGACTAAGTTTCTCTGTCTCACTCCATCTCTCTCTCTCTCTCCCTTCTCTCTCTCTCTCTCTCTCTCTCTCTCTCTCTGTCTCTGTCTCATTCTCTCTCTGTTTCTGTGTGTACGTGCATGTGGTGTGTGTGTGTGTGTCTGTCTGTCTGTCTCTCTCTCTCTCTCTCTCTCCCCCAATAATATGTTACACCCTGGGTCTGACCCTCATTTCTATTTCCCTGTATGAGATATTCTGTAGAAAACATTTAAAATGAGATAAATGTATTAAACCCTCCCTTGTGGGTTATCATCTTTTCTGTTTTCAAACCAACATCCAGAAGTTAGCAAGCTGCAAGCCAAAGAGTAGCTTTCCAGCACGAAGCCTCCTGAATTTGCAGCTCCTATTAATTAGCATGTTGAGGTAATTTCCATAGAGCTAGAGAGCAGTGTTTTGGTGTGTTTCCAAGTATTTCTTTTCTGTTCTTGGCAAAATAATTTCACTAAGTAACAAAATAGCTGGAATTCTCTAGCACGGGTTTAATCTCTGACTTATGCCACACTTATCTAAAAATAAATTCGGAGTTATTCTCAGCTCAAAACAGCTGGTGGCATGATTTATGAGGCTGTTCCTTAAGAAAGTGAAACACGGGTATATTTAGATGAAAATTACTATTTAGGCACTATAGGCCCTCTTCCATGTCTAGAGAAGCAACACTGCATAATTTGGTCAATATGTTGACATCGTGCATTTAACTTCCAAGGTTTTTCCATTGTTCTTCTTCCTGCCTTTCTCCCAGTCCCTTTAGTAAACATCTTGATGTCTCAGGTTCATTTCAAACATGAGGAAAATAGTAATCTTCCTTAAGGATCACAAGAGAATATTCATAAGACAGCTGAGTGAAGGGGATGAAATGGTCAACCTACATCATGGAAACCTTCGTGTCTTTAAATCTCACCTCTGACACATAATAATTATCTGATAAATGACAAATCAATTGGCATCTCTTGCACTTAATTTGGATGTATTTTGCATTGGCTTCACTATGCACATTCTTTTCTTACATGATAAAATTAATAAAGTGTCCAATAATCGTTTATTAATCACCTGCTAGTTATGGGTACTATATTAGTCACTAGAGAGTCAAGGAATAAACAAGGACTTTCCCTGATCTTGAGGAACTTACATTCTATCAAGTGAGAAAATGTATATACATACATAAATACATACACACATATTATATATACATGTATATATGCATGTGTGTACATATGTGTGTGTGTGTATATATATATATATATATATATATATATATATAGAGAGAGAGAGAGAGAGAGAGAGAGAGAGAGAGAGATGTTAAATAAACAATAAACAATATAATTTTCAGGGGGGTGGAGAACATATGGCATTAGTAACTGGGGATCAGGGAAATAGTTAATATGAAAATATTGCTTGAGGTAAGTTTTGGAAAAAAGAAAAAAAAACAATGAAAAGTGCTAGGGATTCTAAGAGACAGCTTTGAAGTTTTAGTCCAATCCAGCAGTGGGGGCAAGTCAATGAAAGAGCACATATATGTGCTCTGTACGAGGATTAGCAAGAATGCTTATTTACTGAGAGTTTCGCATACTTAGAAACATTTGAGTTAGACCTTAAAGGGTAGATAGGATATCAATATGAAAATATGACATGCTAAGTAATTCTGTGAACCATCCTAATAGTGATTTGCAGTAAAATTTACCAGCACCGACTGTCTACACATTGCCAGAAAATCGTCAATTCATCTGGACAACTGCAGTGATGTGGGAAGGGGCATAGAAAAGGCAGAAGCAATATGAGTATAACTGTAGGAATGGCAGATAATTGACAAGACCATGGAATCCAGTGTCAGCTCTGCTCATGCCTGCTATCACATTTGCTTTGGGATGAATAATTTCTTTTACAGTCTTAGGATATTCCTGTGTATGTGCATATGTATGTGTGTATACATACACACATACATATGTGTGTGTATTTACACACACATATGTATGTATACGTGTATAAATATATAAACATATATACATAGATGGCATGTATATGTATGTGTGTGCATATATGTACATACACATATATACATAATACACACACATACACACATGCATACACATATATACATTACATACATACATACATACATACATACATACATACATACATGTACACACATATATTCAGGCCCTATGACCCTTTTAAAAGCATGACACTGATTAGAGTTTGGATTCATACTCTCCGTTTCTCTATTCCCCTTCCCTACCTATTTTACCTTTCTTTTCTCTTCTCTGCTTTCTGAGAGATTCTTTGCAATGAAAAAAAGCTTTTACCATAGTTGGAAAAACCAAAACACACTTGAAACATTAAGTAATAATGCAAAATGTGAATAAAGGTTCAAGGCAGTCCATCATCTATTGGCAAATGAATATTGCAGGCAATCGTCATTGTTGAGATAAACAAAAGAAAGAGAAAGCATTTAAGGCTGAGTAGATTTGAATCATGGAATTTATTATTGGGAAGGAAGCTCAGAAGCTATCTGGGCAATACTACACCTCAGCTAGATTCAACATCCCCATTTATGACCTTCAGTGAAGAGCAGCCTACAACAACTATGAACATAATAGTAATACATGATAGTACACAGCACATGTAGGACTCTAAGAACCATGGGATTTTTCCATCTGACTTATGCCTGAACCTTTCTGTATGTGTTGTCTCCCAGTCAGAATATAAAATCCTTGAAAACAGGGACTGTTTTCCCTTTCATTTTTTTAACCACAATGCTATAGTGCTTCTAGAAACACATAGAAAGTGTTTAATTAATGTTTTCACTCACTGGTTCACATCGAGGTGTACAAAATGCTTTACTTATGCTATCTCATTTGATCTTTACAGTAACTCTGGTAGGTTTAGGTACTATCATTATTGCCATTTTACAGATGAAGAAAAAGACTGAGAGATGTTAAGTGACATGCTCAAGGACACAGTTAGTAAGTATTTGAGTAAATATTTTAATTCTGTCCATCCTCACTTCAAGTCAAATACTATATTGACTTTGTGACTGATCACTATCAAAGTTAGTATGATTGGGGTTTAGATAGTTTTAATTGAATATGTAAATATGAGTGTGTTTTTTTCTTTAAGCTAAAATTAGGCTCAATAAATTTTCTGACAATTACTCTTAGTTCTGCCTTCTGGTCCAAGCAGAAGCAGTCTTCCATGTGACAGCCCTTCAAATACTTGAAGACAGCAGGCCCATCTTAAGTTTTTTCTTCTCCAGGCTAAGCATCCAAAATCTTGTCCAACTAATCCATAAACAGCATGACATTAGAGTTTTCTATCATACAGATGACCCAAACTGTGGATTAAACCTTAGCTTATGAATATCCTTCCTAAATCATGGGGCCAGAACCAAACCAAATACTACATATGAAATCTCAGGAGGGCAGAATATTTCATGGTCCTTACCCGAATAATCTTGGGGACCATGTCTGACTAGGAACAGTCTAAAACTGCAATAATTTAGGGATTTTCATATCTCACTCTTGATTCTTAGTGAGTGTGCACTCTACTAAAATCCCAAGGTTTTTTTTTAACTTTCTATAAAGCCATATATTTTTCTTGTATGTGAAAGTGTGCTTTAACTCAAGTACGAGATTTTATATTTCTTCTTTTATTATTATATTCAGTCTAATTGGTAGAGGCAAGGTAATTTTGGATCCTGAAACATGGATCTCTGTTTATATTGGGCCAGAGTGGGTTTCACAAAAGAATTAATGTACATCTTAATTTTGTTGCCACTTTAAAAAAAAAAAAAACTAAAACAAAGATCTCTGAATGTAAATAAATTGCTAAGAAACATTTTTTTTTATTTTGTGAGAGAGGTTATGTCGGACTTCAAGTGTTGTGTTATGTTATCAGAGAGCATTATCTGGCAAGTGGTAAAAAACAGAGACCCTGTTAGGGACTGGCTTTTGTCCAGGGTCCAGCTGAACTCAGTAAGGAGAGAATGTTTATCAGTAGTTTGCATACTGGTCATTTATTTTTTGGCTACAACAACCCCAAGACAAAGAAAAACACATAATTGACTTCTGTTCCTCTATTTCTATGGGGTCATTGGCAGAGAAGCAGAACGAGGATGAAATGTACTATGAATCACATAGGTCTGAGATAATTTACAGACAAAAACATAATTGATAATAATCTAAATATGCCATCTTCCCTCCAAAGGCCCAAGAGTTCATCACTACTGAAGAAACTTAGGAAAAAAAAACATAATTCTCACTATTTTCACAGTATTGGAACCCAAGACACATAAAAAAGTTGTATCCAAATGGGACAAATAGCACAATATTTTTGTTTATGTTATTTTTTATTTTTTTTAAAAATAAGGGATTTAATTTCAACATTTATCAAAAGGCAGCAAATATGATTTTTGAGAAACTTGGTCTCCTTGCTTTGCATGGCTAATGATATTGTTCATCTCTTTCCATTTGTGTCCAATTCTTCATTACCCTACTTGGGGCTTTCTTTGCAAAGATACTGTAGTGTTTTTTTTTTATTTTCTTTTGGAGGGGGGAAGGCAGGGCAACTGGGGTTAAGTGACTTGCCCAAGGTCAGACAGCTAGGAAGTGTGTCAAGTGTCTGAGGTCGGATTTGAACTGACATCCTCCTGACTTCAGGGCCAGTGCTCTACTCACTGCACCACCTAGCCTCCCTGGTGCAACAGTGGTTTGCCATTTCCTTCTCTAGTTAATTTTATAGATGAGGAACTGAGATGAGGAAACATGTTTAACATAATCGTACATGTATAGCCTATATCATGTTGCACGCTGTCTTGGGGATGGAGAAGTAAAGGGAGAGGGAAAAATTTAAAACTCAAAATCTTATAAAAATGAATGTTGAAAACTAAAAATAAAAAAAAAAAATAATAAATAAGATGAGTCTTCTTGACTTCAAGCCTGGTCCTCTATCCTTTGCACTACCTAGCTGCTCATGGCTGATGATGAGTATAAGCAAAAGGAGGGGAAAAGTGCCATTATGAGAATTGCAGCTTATGTAGAAACACTTGTTGAAGACGACCCAAACATTTCTAAGAAGAAACTGACAAGGTTCTGCAAATGAAGTCACCCCACAGTAATAAGCGTTCTATCTACCTCATTGGGGCTCTTCTTGAGCCCAACTCACAAGGCAAAGAAACACTCTCCAAATTACAAAATGAACAAATATTGGTAACTCATCTCCTAGGCTGAAATGTTTCTTCCAGAAAGTGCTAGGAAAATTAAAATAATTCCACAAAAGTTGCTGTGTTAAAGAGCTCCTGCAAGACCTTTGCGCATGGAGGTTTCAAACAAGAAAAACAAAAATAAGGAAGTCCTGCATTAGAACAGACAGGAATAACACCTAAATCTATGAATTCATTGGTACGGGAAGAAGGGGGATTCAGTGGAAAAGATGCTAAACCTTGAGTCATAGGACCTGACTTGCAATCCCTGCTCTGTCATTTACCTCATTAGGTAGGTGACCCTTAGCAAATTCCCTGTCCTTGCTAGGTCTCAGTTCACATACGTATAAAATAAAGGGCCTTATTTAGATGATCTCAGAAGTACTCTCAAACTTTAGATTTATGATAAAAAGTATTTCAGAAAATTAGTTTTTGGGTCAGAACAAAATAGGGAAAAACACTTTTATGCTACTCAGAATCCTCATTCTTCTACATCATGAAGTTTTTTTTTTCTTTTCTTTTATCATGCAAGAATAGGAAGTACCTGGCCATAGCCCTGAACACACACAGACGCACACAGTGCTATCTGATACAAATATGACCGAAATGATTAGTTGGCTCATTGGGTTATTTCTGTAGTACATTTGTGAAGTAGCACCCAGTAATATGTTGAGTCACAAATCAAAATAACAAATAAATTAGAAGAAAGGTTAAATGTGAGAAAAGGGCGATACAGGTAATCACAAGGAACATAATCTGACTTCTTCAAACAAGTTACTGATGCTAATAAAGGAGAATGTGCAAATGAAAACATCAAGGGTGCCAACACCAGTTTTCCTAGAAATTGTTGAATGATACAAAACAATTAGCAGGACAAAGAGACTGAACCTTCACTAAAACCACTTCAAGCAGAAAATATTTGATTTCTTTCAGAAAGGGATATGTGAGAACCCAGGACTTAGTCAGTTAAGAATATTAGCTCCTTTGAAAATCTTACAGAAGGAATGGTAAAAGATTATGGATATTATCACTTTTAAATAGTCAAGAACAATTGAGAGTAAATCAAGTTAGGAGAAAGTTTGCTGTAACTGATTAATAGTTGTAAATGAAGCTTGAAAGATGAAAACAATTAGAAAAAAAGACATTAAAGTCTCCAACATTTCTACAGCAACATATTTTTATTATCCAAAACAATACCATATCTGCCAACTACCATATTTGCCCTCTAACAACTTAAGGATGATTGTGCTATAATAAAGAATCCCAGAACTTGAATGGATCTCTGTACAACCCATACATAAGCACTTTCCTTAAAGGAATCCCCACTACAATAATTCAATAAAGTTGCCAAGTTTTCATCCAGGCTTTACTTAGATTTCCCAGTGACTTGAAGTCTAACAAGTCTGGAGGCAGCTGGTTCCTCTCTTGGGCAATTTCACTTAATAGGAAAGCTTTGCTTCCATTGGTACTAATTTGGCCTCTTTTCAACTTCTCCCCACCAAATCTAATTTTTCCATTTGGGACCAAGTAGATTAAGTTCAGTCCCTATGCCTTTGTCCAGCCTTTCCAAAACTTGAAGAAAACTATCATGCACTCCCTGAATCCCCACTTTTCTAGGCTAAACAGGTCTAATTCCTACAAATCATCCTTATGTGACATGGAAACAACCCTCCAACCTTCCAGGGGCTCATCTCTGGACACTTTGTCAAACACCATAATTGTTGTCCTGTAATTTTTCAGTCATGTCCGACTCTTTTTGACTCCATTTGGGGTTTTCTTGGCAAAGATACTGGAGTGGTTTGCCATTTCCTTCTAGAGCTCAGATGAGCTTATGGATAAGGAAACTGATGCGAACAGGGTTTAATTAATTGCTAGCATCACACAACTAGTAAGTGAGGCCGGATTTGAACTCAGGAAGATGAATCTTCCTGACTTTAGGCCCCAAATTTTGTATACTGTGCCACCTGGCTGCACAGTGTATCTAAATGAAAGAGATCAGCAAAAGCAAGGTGTGTCATTGTTTTATTTTGTTTTTTTGTTTTTTCAGCTTTTTTTGGAGGGGGGATAGTTGGGCAATTGGGGTTAAGTGACTTGCCCAAGGTCACACAGCTAGTAAGTGTGTCAAGTGTCTGAGGCCCTATTTGAACTCAGGTCCTCCTGACTCCAAGGCTGGTGCTCTACTCCCTGTGCTACCTAGCTGTCCCCAGGTATGTTATTATTAAACACAGAGTCAGGGAAGGTATGTGAGAGACCTAAATCCAAGAGGCTGTCCATCATTAACTTATGCCTAGTACCCTAGGTAGCATGTACATAAGAAACTAAAATTAAAAAAAAAAGTGGACTTAGAAAAGCAAAACCAGTAAGAGGTAATCCCCAAGAAGCAGGTGTGGACAGTTATAACAATTCATGGACTCATGCTGTGCTCACTTTTCTCTTGTTAATCTTACGATCCTTCTCTCTAATTAGACAAAACCTTCAGATAGAAGATCTTGCAAGTCAATTATATCTCACTCCTCTTTACAATGCAATCTGGATGTGCTCTACCTTATACCCTGCCTGGATACCTTCATCTCTCCTTGTATTGCCTTTTTAACTCCCATATACATGTCATGTTCCCCATCAGAATGTAAGTTCCTCAAGGGTAAGGACTGTCTTTCTTTATGTCTGCATTTGTATTCACATTTAGGACAGTGCATGGCACTTAGGGACTTCTTACTAAAAAAAAACAAATTCATGTTTAATAATGACAGGTAGCATACCCTTTCTTTCTCCTATCAAGGCTGGGGATTGGGTAGAATGCTCTCCAGCTCACAGACAGACCCACAGGAAATGGAAATGCAGGATTGCTTTTGCGTGAACTGACTTCCCCCCACCTGTGCTGAGTTGATGTGAATTGCAGGTGGGAGGGACTGGGCACCCCAATGCTGTGCCCTCCAAGGGTCCAAAGTGGAACACTGCCACATATTAAAAAAACAAAAGAAAAACAAAATGAAACAAAAAATAGAGTAGTAATAAAAAAAGTAGTAGAGGAGTTGTGGGAGAAGAAGGGTGGGCTGGAATTCTCATAGTAGTGAGCACACAGTCCCAAAAGTGATTTTCTTAAAATAAAAAAGGACCCCGAGGGTCAGTGGTGGTACCACATCCCCACATCAATTTTTGTGACTTTATACATAATATATTTCTATAACTCCCAGAGGGTGGGGCACCAGGTAACTTCTGGACAGCCTCGAACCATCCTATTTCCTCAGGCCCCATTTTATCATTTCAGACATGCGCGACACTACAGGTGCAAATGGCAGCCCCAAGTACAGTCTGTGAGGCTGCCTTTCTGAATGTTCATTTAGGTGGCCAACCCCCCTAGTCTCTAGCCTGCCCCTGACCTCAGTTGAGATCAGACTAGGCTTGGACATCACAGAACCCACGTGAAGAAGGCAGTGATAGACTTGAGGGCCATGTTCTTGCCCCATTGCTCTGGGGGATCCTTGCTGCTCTCCCACCTGCACAAAGCCTAACTCACAGGGTTGTTGTACCAAGAGAGACTATATCTGCATATAAGGATGTATGTATTAATATGTAAATATATATATATATATATATATATATATATTTAATTTTTTTCTAAACTTTAAAATACTATTACTGTTGTTATTATGATTGTCATATTTCTCATTTTTTGACTTGCTAAACACTCAGTCTAACTTACCTACTTTAGATTTTGATTACAGGCTGCTTCACAGTGTTCTCTAGCAAATTGTGGTTGTGTCTGTGTTACCACTTTTATCCAAGCAAAGAAGGCTGTACAAGTTATACATTCACTGTTGTTTTTCTTTGGTTCTGAGAGTGTTTGCTTATTTCTTCATGAAGCATGTTTCTAAGCCATAGGAGCTGACCTGATGGGCTAGCATTCTCTGGTAAGCCTATTGTTCAGATATCATCTCTCTGACATCAATGAGGGAAAGCAAAAATATCATCCCAGCCTTGCCTAGCCTGGCTGTCAAAGGAAAGGCCTTGGCAGAATTATCACTGAATGTTAATATCCAAAAGAGTGTTCAGAGATCTTTCAAACCCACCATGGAATTTTAAAAATAAGTAAACTGAGGCCAAGAGAGTGGGAGTGACTTCCTCAGGATCACATGACTAGTAAGCATCAGTAAGCCCAGAAAGCAGGTTCTGCCACTCAAAGTCTGGGGCTCTTTGCAGTACATTGTGAATGCTTTTCTGAATTGAATGAAATTGAATTGAACAGAACAAAACATCAAATTTAGCTTAAAGAATAGGAATGTGATCATCTTGACTGCAATGGTTCATATTGGGCTGATTTAAAAAATATTAATTGTATGAATAATGTGGAAATAGGTTTAACATGATTGTACATGTGTAACCTATATCAGATTGCTTGCTCTTTTGGGGAGGGGGCAGGTAAGAGAGGAAGGGAGAAAAAAATTGGAACTCAAAATCTTACAGAAAAGAATGTTTGAAACTATCTTTACGCATAATTGGAAAAAAATACTATTAAGAAAAAGTAGTTGTCAACAGATGATTGAGGAATGTGGATTCACACAATGTCAGAGTCTCAGAATTATAAATGATGTCTAGAAGTTCTCTATTTCATTGCTTCCCTTTTAGTAGTCCCCTTGGGCATAAGTGATAATTGTCCAAGGTTTTGTATCATTTGTTAAATTATGTGGCCTTAAGCAGTAAATAATTGCCCAGTTATGTAATAAATATGTTTTCTTCATGTGACAAGTATTTGCATGTTTGAACCATTATAGTATTTTTATGTAGTAAGTTGAAATAGTGATAACCACATTCAAATTTTTTTGTGTGTTTGGACAGCAGATACATCAAACTCCGATTTCTAAATGCAAAATATTCTTTGAGTTACTCAAACTATCATCAAATCGTTTCAAAATCACCATAAGGGTTTGGCATTCAAATACAAATTAATTTCCAAGGGATGATCATGTGCATACTCTCTTTTGTTCAAAAAACATTGTAATTGCTGCTTGAGAGCACCCACTAGATAAACAAAAATTCCTTCTACAGCTTAGTAAACAAGTAATCATCCAGACTTTCATTTCATCAGATATAGAGTTTAAAATTGGAAGGGACTTCTATTGAAATCTATTACAACTTTAACCCAAAAAGATTTCCCATCATATTAGAGAAGTAGTTATTAGTCTTTTCTTGAAGACCATCAGTGAGAGAGAGTATACTACTTCTGAAGACAACCATTTTTGCTTAGAGTGGGTCTTTATTCTTAGCAAATGTATTTTTTACCACCCTGGCAATTGGACTTCAATTTACCTCCCCAAACCTTCTATTATTTCTCATCTTCTGGACAAAGGAGGAGGCTTATTCCTTTTCCATATGGCATCTTTCAATTATTTGAAGATGCTCTCATGTCCCTCTTGACTCTTTTCTTTTGCAAGCTAATTTCCTTCAGTTTAATCACACACACACACATGCACACACACACACACACACACACACACACACACACATTACTGTCTCTGTCTCTGTCTCTCTCTCTCCCTCTTTATTTCTATTCTGTCTGTCTCCTTCTATTTCTCCTCCTTCTTTCTCTCCATCTATTCTTACAGGCATACCTTGATCTTCATTTAAATCTGTCTACAGCTACATGCATTTACATCTGTATCTATGCCTACACTTATATGAACACCTATACCTATACCTACATCCCCATCTCCAACAACATTTATATCTATATCTTCACTATCTAAATCTGAATTTTCATCTCTATCTATGTCCTCTACAGCTACACCAATCAATAACTACATCATCCTTAAAACTTCTAAGTTTATAGAATAAATACTTGAATTTAAATTCTGCTTCAAATAGTTCATGGATTATGAGTCATATTTTGTACTCTACATTCATCTTTACTCTCTTTCCATATAAACTCTTAATATGAATCATTTTGTCATTGTTATTTAACTATCTTTCCTCCTCATCTTATTAATATTATGATAATTAAAAAAACTGAGTGCAGGATTTTGAATTTAGCCATATTGTACTTTATATTGAGAGTTATCACCATGTCAATGGGAAATCATGCAGAGTTCTGTAATAGAAATCAGTGTTTTAGAAAAACAAAAACCTTGAACAATATATTAAATAAATTGCACAGGGGGAACAGAGAAAAAAGATGGGGAGTCAACATTAAAGGTTATTTCTATAATCTGTGCAAGTGGTAATTTTAGAAGAGAATTCAGGAAGGAAAAGGATTATCCATCCATGTCCATCTCCACTCAAGCCATCAAAAGAGACTGTTTCATTTATAGAAATAAGACTTACTGAATTATTATTAAATTAACATTCATGATCAACAGGAATTTATTTTTTAAGGAAAAGGACATTGATAAGTTGGCCAAAAGAGAGAGTTTCATAAAAAAAATTGATTTTAATGATTTAGCCTAATTTAATGAAAGAGCGATGGTAACACTAGGGAAGAAAAAATGTCAGAATTTGGGACTTGGAAAATCTTAAACTCATCACTTATCTTTAAAAGGATTACATAAGAAGGACAAATGTAACCAAAAGCAGAAGTCAAATCTCTAATATATTCTTCTAGAAAGGCTCTCCCTAGTCTCTCTCCTACCTCTATTACCCATTTGTTGATCAATGCCACTATTTTCAGAGTACCATTATTATAGTGAAAAGAACCACACATTTTCCCCCTACAAAATGGTTCCATTTTTGAAACTGGATATTACTTTGCTCTGCAAAGTTGGGAAGTAATATTTGTCATTACATCAGGGTGAGACTGGAACCAAGGAATGTTTCAAAAATCTGGCTAGCAGCTGCTGTGGGGGTGAAAAACCAACACAAGCCCAACAACAAGAATGCTGACGGCATAGGTTCATTTGATCTGCTTTATTAAGGAAAGCAATGTTAAGGGGTTAACAAGCTTACTTTAATACAACATACAAATACCATTCACTTAGTTCAGGGGAAAAAGCCAGTACCCTAAACTTCGGAGCAAATACAAACAAATTACAAACATTGACAGACAGACCAAATACAATTCATAGTTACCAACATCTAAGTTCAGCCTGGGAGCTCATAATAAGGGCTAGCTCAGAGTCATGTGCATCACCATGGCTGTGGGTAAGAGCTCCAAAAAATAGAAAGCCAACCCCTGGTTTTATATGTTTTTCAGGGTCAAGGGTGAGTCAGAAATGCTACTCACCCACGTGACCCAAAATCATCCCAAAGATGCTACTTAAACCCACGTGGTCTAAAAGCCTCTGATGTCCCAAACATGCCACTCACACTGATGTAAACTAGGTCCTCCCCTGAGGCAAGGAGGTCACCAAGGATTGCCAAATCTAATCAAGGAAACAAAGGCCAAACTCTTCAAGGGCACTTGGTTGAACTGAGTGCTAAGAGCCCATTTTGTTTGCCAACACAGGGAAGTAATTCAATTCGTGTATTCTGAGCATCCATGGTATGTCTGGCATTGTTCTAGTTGCTATGGTCATGGATCAGAGTTCAGAAAAAGGAGTCTTCCACCGGAATATTATATGGTATGATATTGGGACCATTCTATCAACAGTGCTTTCAGTTGATTTCTCTGTAGAGAAAATGAGGCAACAATTTACTCTACCCCAAATTGGTTTGGGAAGTACAGCATCTGTAAAAAAATGGTGGCTGAAATTTCCTGAAGAAAAGAATCATTTTCAAAATCTCTATGATGAGGTTCCTGGAGGCTCAGGCTAAAGATATATGGTTCTAAAATGAAATATTTTTGTAATCCTGAGTAGGAATGTTTCATTCCAGTAAGATATACAAATCAGTTTTATCATTAATTTTGTCATCTGGAACCATTGTAAAGTAATGTTGGTTATACTTTAGTATTTTCTGGTAATTGCTTCCTGAGGTTGGAAAATGATCTTTTAAAATAAGCTTCTCACTCTAGGGATAGTATTGAAATGAACAGGAGCAGGAAGATTTGATGAGTGGTATATTTTTTTTTCTTCCAATTGTCTGCAGGAAAAAGAAAACAAAAGAAAACAAAACTGGAACAAATCAATACTAAGGTCACTTTAATGAGACACTATAAATTACCAAATTAAGAATTTTTAAAGACGAAGGAGATGAACCTCAACAGATATTTTGTGCAACTCATACCTAGAAATGTTCATCTCTACAATATAACAAATGAATAAGCTTCAGCTTGAAAACATCCAGTACTGAGGAACTCACTACCTCCTGAGAGAAATTATTCCAGTTTGATGTAGTTCTACTTATAGGCTTTTAACCTATCACTTTGCCTAAAACTGAAATTCATTTATTTGCATCTCACATCCATAGCTCTCAGTAATTTTCAAGTCAAATGATACTAATCCTCATCTATATCAAAGCTCCTTAAACGTTATTGTTGATGTTCAGTTTTATCTGACTGTTCATGATTCTGTGGTCTACACAATGTAAATACTGCCCATGGGATTTAATTGGCAAGAACACTGAAGTCGTTTTCCATTTCTTTCTCCAGTGTATTAAGGCAAAAAAGGTTAAGTGCCTTGCCCAGGTTCAGATACATAGTGTTTAAGGTCTTTGCAATTCCAGGCCTGGCACTCTATCCACTGAGACATTTAGCTGCCTCCAAGGCAAAAGAAGTTAATTGTCTTGCCCAGGGTTACAGAGCTATTCAGTGTCTAAGGCCAGATTTAGATTCAGAACTTCATGATACCAGGACCAGCATTCTACCCACTGAACCATCTGGTTGCCTCCCTTTAAAATCTACAAAGCGATCATTTCTTTGCCAAATCTTTTCTTCTTTTCCCTTTCTTATGAATGATGCTCATATGGTTTGGCTTTGTGGCCTTTACCCATCTTGTTAATCTTCCTCCTGATATTCTTCAGCCCATCAACGTGCTTCCTGAAATCCATTGAAACATATCTTTTTATTGCTGTTATTTTCTTCTAACTATCCTTCTCTATCACTGTGAACTTGATATGAAGTTGTAGAAGGAAGGAAGGAAGGAAGGAAGGAAAGAAGGAAGGAAGGAAGGATGGAAGGAAGAAGTAAAAACAATAAAGAGAAAAAGAATACCTCAGTCTTTAAATTTATCTCCACTGAATTTCATTTTGGATTTAGCATCTTATGAATGAGAAGCCATGGAAGGTTCTTGAACAAAAAAGCATTATTTTGGAAAGGTAAATATGACAGCAAAGAATTATATAAGTTGTATTTGACTGTATATTGTATTATGGACTATTTGTGCCCAACCTGTGGTAGGACATTACAAGATCCTCTTGGTCTGATCAGACAAAGTTACTTGACACTAGCACAGTGATGTCATTTTGGTCCTTTCTGAGAATGAAGGACAACAACGAAACAAATTGTATTGGAACTTCTATTTTATAACTGGAATATCAAAATTATTAAAAAAGAAAAAAGAAAACTTGGATTTATAATTGCTCATTAAGTTTTTGTTTCATTTTTTCATTTTTACTTAAATTTTACTTCATTTTACTTACAACATTGAGTTTCACAGGTTTTGGGGATCCAAATTTTCTCTCCCTTTCCCTCCTCCCTTCTCCCCTCCAAGATGGTATATAATCCAATGTAGGTTCTACATTTACCTTCACATGGAACTTATTTACATAATATTCCAGTTGTAAAGAAGAATTATAACCAGTGGAGTGAATCATGAGAAGGAGAAATAAAACGAAAAATGGAGGAAAAGAAAAAGACCAAATAGTTCATCTCAATCTTCATTCATACTCTAAAATTCTTTCTCTGAATCTGCACAGCTTTTTTCATCATGAGTCTTTTGGAGCTGTCTTTGAACCTTGTATTGAGGAGAGGAGTCAAGTCTATCAAAGTTAATGCTTACAGATACCTTGTGTATGTAATAGTTTATAATGATTTCCTGATTCTGCTCCCCTAACTCAGCATCAGTTCATATATGTCTTTCCAGGTTGTAATGAGGTCTGTTCCTCATTTCCTATTGCACAACAGTAGTCCATTACATTCATATACTCCCATTTATCTAGCCAGTCCCCAATTTATGGGCATCCCCTTGATTTCCAATTCTTTGCCACCACAAAGAGAGCTGCTATAAATAATTTTGTACATATGGGTTCCATTCCCACCTGTATGACCTCTTTGGCATATAGCCCTAGAAGTGGTATTGCTGGGTCAAAGGCTATGCACATGTTTGATAGCTTTTTGGGCATAGTTCCAAATTGGTCTCTAGAATGTTTGAATCAGTTCACAACTCCACCAACAATGTAACAATGTTCCAATTTTCCCACATCCTCCCAGCATATATCATTTTCCTGTTTTGTCATGTTAGCCAATCTGATAGGAGAGATGTGGTACCTAAGAGTTGTTTTCATTTGCATTTCTCTCATCAATAGTGATTTAGAGCATTTTTTCATATGACTATAGATATTCTTAATTTCTTCCTTTGAAAAATTCCTGTTAATATCCTTTGACCATTTCTCAATTAGGGAATGACTTGTTATAATGGTTAATTAAGTTAGCTTCTGAAATAGTAGAATCTACTTTTCTGCCTACATAAACATGAAAGTGGGGGCAGAAGCCTGACACATTTTTGTCTGATAACAGTGAATTATGTATGGATGTAATTAAGTGTAAGAACAATTGCTGAAATATGGCAGTAGTTCAAAGATTATGGACCTTGAGGGGGAAAAATGATGCGTAGAGCCTTTAAAAAGCACTTATCCTCAGAGCCCAACAGAGAACTATATCATAAGGACCCTCAAAGGGAGAAAAAGATTCCTTTACATGAGGACCTTGAGGTCCTCCTAAGCCACATATGTTCTCTCTACATATGCCTGATTACAGTTGTATTTCAAAGTTGAGCTCACCCTCCTCTGGGACCCTTTATGTAGGCTATAGTGTATTCTGGCATAGAAGGTAGAGGGGAGGGTGATTTTTGGTAGCTATTGTTCTTACTACACCTTCTTAGTAAATCCCTTTTCTAAAAGTTCACAGAGTTCTTCACGTTGATTAATAATATAGAATATGTAAGATGGGGGCCCATCATCAATGTTAATATTATTCAGTGGGGAATAGTAGTCATCCTTTCTCTGAGTACCTAGACTTTGAGTGTTTAGTATAGGAAATAGTTCAGCAAAGTTGCTATATATGTATCATATCTCCTGAATTGGATTATTAATTTCTTAAAAATAAGGACTTTATATCTTTTTAATTTTCATCGCTAGCCATAGCACATAGTAAGCACTTTACAAATTATCCTTGGATTTTTTCATGAATGCTGGACAAGTTTATTAAATTGAATAAAAGAAATTAATGAAAGGGACATCCAACATTAATTAGCATGTTAAATAAAAACAACATTTTGACCTTCATTACAACTTTTGTATGTTTTATTTAAATAAATAAAAATTGCCAAGATACAACATACCCAAGATACTATGATTCTAATCTTAAGCTGGCAACATCTCAATGATATGCCAAAAATCCATAAAGATACTAATCATTCCATGAAGTATTTGAAATGTAGTCTATACTTCAATCTACTCATTGGAAGGACTTTGTATTCTGGAGTTAGCTCAAGCATAGGCAGTTATGACAAGAGAGAAATCATTACAATAAGTGCAAGGTAACTCTTCAAAATGAACTGATAAAGAGACTTATTTTTGATATAGAAAGTACCTGTCTAGTGCAGTAGTTCTTAGACTTTTGGGGAGTCCTGCACCACTTTGAGTCTGGTAAAGATTAAGAATCCATTCTCAGAAGAATTTTTCTTTGTTTCTTTTTTTTTTTGGCAATTGGGGTTAAGTAAGTTGCCCGTGGTCAGCCAGCTAGTATGTGTTAAGTGTCTGTATCAGTAAGGCAATAATAACAATGTAGATGATAATTGTCAAAATGCTTATGTGGTTCTGTATCACAAAGTATACAAGACTCCCTACGTAGAAAGTAGAAACAAACCACTTATTCAGACACCAGAGAACCATATCCCACAAGCCATCTACTCAATCCATCACAGCAGAGAGGTATCCAATACATAATATGATAATATGGAGCCTCGCCATCCTAAAACCTCTCTGACCTCCTGCTAGGGTCTTCCCAAAAACAAACTCACAGTATAGCTGTCACAGTCTGTTCAGTTATTAGGTGTCGACTTACTTTACCTCAGCTCTAACAGTCACAATGGCGATTAACAGCCATAACAGCTCAGCTCTCTCTCTCTCTCTCTCTCTCTCTCTCTCTCTCTCTCTCTCAGCATTTCCTGTGACATAACTTCCTGTCAGGAAGCTCCTCCCACCACATGGGACTTAGGCTTCCTGTGAAGTAAGCAGGTTACATGGCCCATTAATAGGTGGGAAAGATCTTCAAATCTAAATTGCTATTACAGTGTCTGAGGTCAAATATGAACTCAGGTACTCCTGCTTCCAGTGCTCTGTGCTCTATCCACTGTACCACCTAGCTGCCATGGAGGAAAGTTTTTAGATACAAAGGATACAAATATTGGATTACAAAGGAAACTAATTATATTGAAATATATGTTCATATATACATATCTATATTCATATATATTATATATGTGTGTATATATGAAAAAGAGAGAGGGAGGATCTTTGGTTTAGTTACCTACTCACAGAATTACAGACTCAGTAAAGGAAGAGAACTCAGAAGTGACAGAGATAAATCCATACTTGAGCAAGAATACTCTCTCAAACATATGAAAAATCCATTAATGTTAGGAAGCATTATTTAAGCACTTACTGTGTTTTAAGGTTCTGTATTCCTCTGGGAAATACAAACACAAAATAGCCTTTAACTTTATGGAGCTCAAATTCTAAGAGAAGCAGAGGTAAAATGCACACACATATATAATATGTATACATATATGCTATATGTATATTAATTATAGTATATAAATATATTCAAAACTAATTAATTCCTAGTTAGGCAAAAGAAAGAAACTTCTGATAATGAAAATCATCAACCCTTCAACATATATTTCAAGAGGGAGATGCCTTGAGTATTAAGAGGTATGATTTTTTCTGGGCTTACATAAGGAGAATGAAATATATGCAGAGTAAATATAAATTAATATTTACTCAAGTCAGTGGAGAGATCAAAATGCTATTAGCTGGAAGGACCAAAGAAGCCTCCACTAAGATATACTTCAAAGAAGACTAGTTGTTGTAATTATTGGGTTTGTTTTTGCTTTTGTGTTTTGTTTTTTTTTTTGATGTGGAGGTGAAAAAGGAAAGTAATCCAAGGTAAGGGCATATTCGATCAAAAGGAACACAAATGATAGGTAGATTATTATGCATGGGAAAAAGCAAGAAGAATGGATTTGCTTGTTATTTGGCCTCCATTTGAAGATATCTAATGAAAAATAACCTACTACCTCCCAAAGGAGACCAATTCTCTCATGGATAGCTTTCACAGTTGGGAAGTTTTGTTTTGTTTTATTCTGTTTTTCTTTGTTTTCTTTTCATCATCCCATTCCACCCCATTCCCCACAGGTCTTCTTTATGGAGTCAAGCAGAATACATATAGTATCTTTTCCATGGGATGGCCATTTAAATATACAGCTTTCTCTCCCTCCCCAAATGTTTGCTTCCTTATGCTAAGCATCCCTAGTTCCTTGAGCCCAACCTTGGGTGGCTGTCCACAATGTATATTATGCACAGAGTGTTAGATTGCAATTATTCTGACAAATATCAGATACCAAATCCAATGAGAAATCATTGTTCTCTTTCTAATTACTTAAGTTTATAAATAACATTTAATTTCTCTCTTTCAGATTCTTATCACGCATAATTGAAAGACAGCGAAGACCCATCAAGTCTTCTGGTTCATTTCCCCGGATACCTGAACAGTACTCTTTGCCTATTGTGTTACAGCCTGTTCTTTCCACATTCATGTTAATTAGATACAGAAATGAAACTTACTCCCTACTTACATAGCACAATTAATCCTTTTCAGTTGCAGTCACCCATGCAACCCTATTTTTTTAAAAAAAGTCTACTTTAATCAAAACAAAAACTGTTGTAAAAAACCACAACCTGTTAAATTACTCATTTGGCCAATTTCAATTGCCCATTTCTTTTAATAACTCCTGGTTAAATTACAAAGGTGGGTGTGGGGTGGCCTGGGAGGCAGGGCACTTGAATTTTAACAAGGTCTGTATCAATAATGCAGTATGTGGCTGAGGGCAAGTTACAGTACCTCACTAGTCCTCAAATTTCTTGATTTGTAAAAAAAGAAAAAAAATGCAAATGTCGAATTAGAAACTTACTAAAGTACTTGCCAGAACTACCAAAAAACATGATTTAAAAAAAGTAAACCTAGACAGAAGAATAATATATGTAAAGCTAGAAGAAAAATTTAGGGATCATCTATTCCAACCCTATTACATATAAGAAAACTGATTCCAAGTGATGTTAAATGAATTACCCAAGGTGAGAGGCAGAGTCAGGAGTCAAAACCACATCTTTGACCTTAAATCCAAAGATTTTTTTTGTACTCTCTTCACCTACTCTATGTGTTGAGAAAATGATAGAAAATATGTATAAATATGTACAAAATCTGTTCAGATTTTATGTGTACATGTGTGGGCTCTCTCTATCTCTCTTTGTCTCTGTATGTCTGTCTCTGTATGTCTCTGTCTCTCTGTCACTCTGTCTCTCTCTGCCTCTGTCTCTCTGTTTCTGGCTCTCTTTCTTCTTTCTATTTCCCTCCCTCTCTCTTTATCATCTATCCATCCATTCATTTGA
This sequence comes from Trichosurus vulpecula, assembly GCF_011100635.1. Classification (NCBI taxonomy): domain Eukaryota; kingdom Metazoa; phylum Chordata; class Mammalia; order Diprotodontia; family Phalangeridae; genus Trichosurus; species Trichosurus vulpecula. The sequence goes on along the minus strand of NC_050575.1, from coordinate 423,458,909 downwards.
TCTATACAGCAACCCGGGAAGGTAGGTGCTACTATAATTCCCACTTTATAGTTGAGGAACCTGAGGCAAAGAGTGGTTAAGTGTGACCTTATCAGGGTCATAAAGCTAATAAATGCCTTGGGTCAAATTTGAACTCAGGTCTTCCTGACTCTGGCCTAGCACTCTATCCACTGTATACTATGCTACCCGGTTGAATGGATAGATTGACAGATAGACAGACAGATGATAGATAGATAGATAGATAGATAGATAGATAGATAGATAGATAGACAATACATATATATATATATATACAGAGAGAGAGAGAGAGAGAATGAGTGTGAATATGTGCGTGTGCATGTGTGTGTGTGTGTGTGTGTGTGTGTGTGTGTGTGTGTGTTTGTGCATGCTTGGTATTGAGTTTGGAGCTGTGATTTCACTGAATACAGAAAAGGCCCAGATAAGAAGCATCTCTTTCTATTAATGTAATATCCACATTCTCTGAATCTGCAACTCATAATCTGTGAGAGTTAACTGGGTCATTTCAACAAATACAATGGTTTTAAACCTCATAAGAAAAGAATTCTTTAAAGAAGAGTTTTCAGGCACCATGAAAATGTCTTTGAATCTCTAAGAAGGTAGTGAAAGTAGATTCTGGAGAAACTAAGGAAAAACAAATGCCACAGTTGGACCAGGTATAGCTGCCTAGAACAATTTGTTTGTGTGAACTCCTATGATGTTGTAAATCCCATAAAATATGTTGTAGGGTACCCAAGGGGTAGCACTGTTTCCTTCCAGAAATTAACTTGCATCAATTTGTGTTTGTATCTCTTTTTTCTTTACTGACTCATATACTTGTCATATTCTCTTTGCCCCCCCCCACTCTGAATAGAATGTAAGTTCCTGGAGGGCAGTGAATTGGTATTCCCAGGGCTCAGGGCAGTGCCTTGCACATATCAGACAATTAATAAAGGCTTAGTGCTTGTTTGATGTTTTATTCTGCAGTAGAATGCAAGGTCTTCAATGGCAGAGACTTCCATTTTTACCTCTCTCCATCACTTAGCACAGTACTTGGCACATTGTAGCTGCTTAATAGTTACGTGTTACTAATAAAAAAAATAACAAAAAGCAAAAACAAACAAAAAAAGAAAACCATCTACCTAGTGACTAACTATGCAATTTGAAGGAAGAACAACATCAAAATAATCAAAACTGAATTCTGCAAAATTATAATAATGAAGCTTGGTGCCAAAGAAGAAATATGAGAAAGCATTTCTAACCAATATTTTTGAGAAGTGGAGGATTACAGGCATGTAACACTGTATATATGATATGAGAAATTTTTGATATGTTGCTAAGTTTTTCAAAGCTTTGAATCCCCTCCCACCTTTTTAAAGTCTTTATAATAAAAAAATGGCTACCTGCGAAGGGTAGGGTAGGAAGACATTAGGAAAAGGACATAATAGAGAAGAAGCAACATATGATGTGCCATGAGTACTGCCTTGCAATTTAGAAGATTTGGGTACAAATAATTGTTCTGACACTTATTACATATGTGACTCAGGCAAGCCATGTAATGTCTCTGACCCTTTGGTACATATCTGTAAAATTAGATGACTGGAAAGGATGATCTCTGAAGTCTCTTCTTAGTTTCAGCTAATGATCATAAGAATAAACGTTTTAAAAATAAATAATAAATCTTTGTTGTATTTATTAAATTGTTCCCCCAAATAGAAATTTTGCCAGTGCCTTTATTACATTTGCTCCAATCTCTGGTATTCACTTGAATATTCCTCCTAAAATCCCTACCTTTCTTCAAGGTTCATCTCTTATTTAAATCAGCTTCAGGTCACCCCACTTCCTTGAACCACTTTCATTTTCTATATATTTCACATTTATCTGCATTTTATTGTTCCTCATCACATTTAATTTGCCTGTATATTGTATTGGTTTATCTGTATAAATAAAATCACTTTCTCCCATTAGAATGTAAAGTTCTTGAGAAATGATTACTTCACGTTCATATTTTAATCCATTAACACTAGCCCAGAGTCTGGAATATAGGGGGAAAATGTAAATGTTTGTTATATAAATAAAAATGGAAGTTTGGGAAAGAGACTTTTGTAACTTCCCTCAGACTTAATCATCACTCTTTAGGAGATGCTAACCTGCTTGGTACTCAGCCAGAGGGAATGTAAGTTGTAATCTTCTGGTAAAATAGAGAAGGTCAAATATTTTAAGTCCAATTCCAAGACTAATGTGAATATCAAAAAAGAAAAAAAAAGATAAATCCTAATCTACCTGTGAGTGTAACAGAATTGTACAATCCAGAAATATAGTGATTAAGATTTATCCACATTGTGGACCATAGACAATTTAATTGGATGAAGAATGTATAATCTTAAGAATTTAATGATGCAGCTCTAAAAAAATCAGGGCATCCTACTACATACATAGATATAGATAAAAAGTATGTAAAGATTATTTGTGTGTATGTGTGTGTTGTGTATATCCTTTAGCTTAAAGAGAAAATAAGTTTGTTTTGTTTTATAACACCTTTTCTGAGCCTAGATAGCAGAGTTAAGGAAATAACTCATCTGATCTTATGCAAATTTACCTCCAAAGAACTATAAATGATGCCTCAAAATGAACTCCAAAGTGGCAGAAGCCAAAAAAGGATGGGGCCAAATGATTTTCCAGACAAAGAAAACTTAGAAGGTCTTTTGAACCAGGGTGAGAGTGTAGTGCCACCAGTACAGGTGAAACCCTGCCAAGACAGTAGCAGTTCTGACCTTGGCAAGCCAGCAAAAGGCCTTAGGAGCAACTGAATAGGCAGTAATAGCCCCCAGAGTTTTCAGTCCACAGACAATAAAGGGGTCCAATAAGTGGTCAGAAGGAGATTACAATGGTCCCTTTGCTTTGACTGGGAATAGAACTCTGTTGCATAGCCATATTCAGATCTGGATAGCAGTCCAGGTTGTGGTTGGGACCCTGGTCACAGTTCCAGGGTGGTATGAGTGCTTGTAGTCACTCACAGGTTAGAACAAAGGCCAAGAGAGTAGTAAACACACTTCTGCTTAGATCATACTAGTTTGGAATAACTAAAAGCTTATAGACCCCAAGAACTAGCTATAAAAATAAAGGCATATATAATCTAAAGTTTGGGAACATCCATGAACCCTGCCCCCATCCAATAGGATAACACAACTTTAACAAAAAGTTAAAATAAGAGACATAGACTAGAAAATGAGCAAAAACCAAACAAACAAAAAAAAAACCTGACCATAGAAAATTACTATGTTGGCAGGGAAGATCAAAACACAAATTCAAAAGAAGACAACTAAGTCAAAAATACTACATCAACAGACACAAATAAAAATATTAACTGGTATTAGGCCAAAAATGAATTCCTGGAAGAGCTATAAAAAGGTTTAAAAATTAAATAAGTAACATAGAGGTAAAATTGGGAAAATAAGTAAGAGTGATGCAAGAAAATTATGGGAAAAAGTTAAAAACTTTTAAAAGAAGCATAAAAATGGCAAAGGAAATGATACCTTAAAAAAGAATAGGCTAAATAGTAAAAGAGGCACAAAAAGTCTCCAAAGAGAAGAACTCCATCAAAAGGAAGTTGAGAAATGTCAAAAATAAATAAATAAATAAATTCACTCAATAGAACTCCAAAAAAACAGAATTAACCGAATGGAAAAATTATAATTGAGCAAGTGGAAGCTAATGACTAAAAGAGGAAATAATAGAGACATGGAGTTGGCTATTGAAATCTATCTTACCCTACAGGAAGGCATGAGAGGAAGGGATAAGAAAAGGAAGGAGGCATGACAGGAGGGAGGACAAATTGAGAGAGGAGGTAGTCAGACACAAAATACTTTTGAGGAGGGACAGGGTGAAAGGAGAGAAAGAATGTAATAAATGGGGGTGGATAGGATGGAGAGAAATCCAGTTAGCAATAGTAATTGTGAAAAAAAATGAAGTAAGTTTCTCTGATAAAGGTCTCATTTCTCAAACATGTAGAGAATGGATTCAAATTTATAAAAATAAGAGCTATTCCCCAATTGATGAATGATCAAAAGATATGATCAGTTTTCTGATGGAGTAATCAAAACTGTCTCTAGCCATATGAAAAAATGCTCTAACTCACTATTGATTGGAGACATGCAAATTAAAACAATTCTGAGTTACTACCTCATACCTATTAGATTGACTAATAGGACAGAAAAGGTAAATGACAAATGTTGGAGAGGATTTGGGAAAAAAATGAGACATTAATGCACTGTCAGTGGAGCTTAAACTGATTCAACCATTCTGCAGATCAATTTGGAACTATGCTCAAAGAACTATTAAACCATACATACCCTTTGACCTAGCAATATCACTACTAGGTCTATATTTCAAAAGAGATAAAAAATAGAAAGGAAAAGGATATCTATGTATCTATATCTCTCTATCTATCTAGATATTGATATTTATATAGATATATATCTATGTATAGATAGATATAGCTATCACTATGCTTATACATATAGAGATCGATAGATATAGAGAGAAATATTTATATCTCTCTACCTGTACATTGATATCTATCTATCTATCTATCTATCTATCTATCTATCTATCTATCTATGTCTGTCTACATATATATGACAGCTCTTTTCTGGGGGTAAAGAATTAGAAATTGAGGGATGCCCATCAATTAGGGAATTGTTGAACAAGATATATTATGTGATTTTGATGGAACACTATGGAATTATGATAAAATATAAGAAATGATGATCAGGATGGTCTCAGAAAAAAACCTGGAACTACTTGTATGGGCTGATGCAAAATTATGTGTACTGTGTACAAAGTAAATGCAATATTGTGGGATGATCAGCTGTGAATGACTTAGCTATTCTCAGCAATACAATGATGGAAATCAACTCTGAAGGATTTATGATGAAAATTGCTATCCAGAGAAAGAACTGATGGTGTCTGAATACATATAAAACTGTACTTTTTATTTTAATTTCATTTTTCTTGTGTTTTTGTCGATGTTATGATTATGTTTTGCATGATGACACATGTACAACCTATATCAAATTTCTTGTTTTCTTAATGAAGGTTGGGGGTGGGGAAGAAGGAAAGGAGAGAATTTAACATTAAAAGTTTTAAAATGAGTGTCAAAAATTGTTTTTGTTACTGGGAAAAATAAAATACTAAATTAAAGCATTAAAAAATTAAATACTAAATTAATGATTAAAAATGACAAGCAGGATGCTCTCAGAAAAAAAAAAACTAGAATTATTTACATGAACTGATACAAAGTGAAAGAGAAAAATGAAGAGAGCATTGTACACAGAAACAGCAATATTTTATGATGATTAACTGTGAATAACAGCTATTCTTAGCAATAAAATGATCCAAGGCAATTCAGAAGGACGTATAATGAAAAATGTTTTCCATGCTCAAAGAAACAATTGATGGACACCGAATGCAGATTGAAGCATACTTTTAATTTTTTAAAATTTTGTGGTCTGTTTTTCTTTAAAACATTCCTAATACGAAAGTATGTTTTGCATGATTGTACATGTATAATTTATAGCAAGTTCTTACCCTCTCAAAGAGGAGGGTGGGTCATTTGGGGATTGGGAGGGAGAACATTTGGAATTCAAGTAATTTTTTAAAGCAAATGTTAACATTGTGTTTACATGTAATAGGAAAATATTACTAAAAACTGAACATATATTACATTTTTAAGCAATAATACATAAATATTGATTAATTCCCATAATCAGGATATACAGTATCTGAATGTGATATATGAAATGCATTGTCTCTGAGAGTATCTATAGTTTGAAATTTGATGATATAGATATGTGTGTATGTGAACCTGCATATGCATCTGTTTGTGTCTGCATGTGTTTCTGTGTGTGTAACAAAATCAGACACTTAAAAATTTATTATTAGGGTGGAGTCAAGAAGTCTGAGTGAAAGCAGCATCTTACTGCAGCTCTCTCACAAGTTGGATTCACCTAAAAAAGTGAATCTGAGCAGATCTGAGAGAGTTAGAAGCTGCTAGCAGTCTGAGTGGGGCAAATTTCAAAGCCAGGAGAGTGGAAATGTCAACGGGACAGATCTGTAGGCTGGGAGAGCATGCAGGGTGTGGAGCTGCACCAGAGGGCACCAAAGCGGAAACAGCTGCGGAAACCAACCAGAGAGACAGGCTGGGTGAAAGCTGGGCACCCAAAACCATCATAGATCCACAGGCCTCCCAACACAGGAAGAGAATCTGTAGAAGCTACAGAGGCAGCAGTGCAACACCTCTGTCTGTGAGACATCTACTCATGAGGCTTGCAGCCCAAAGGATTGAAACCTGGATTCTTGAATTTCCAGGAGACATAATGGCCAGGGAAACAGCTCTAATCCATCCTCCCCAACCCAGAGAATTCCTTGGGAAAAATGCTAGAATAGAGGAGACAGATGTGGGGCTTCAGTGGCTGAGTAGTGGGAGTTCCTGAGTCCCAGAAGGGCAGAGCCAGCAGGAGTCAACACCAGGAGCCCAGACGTACCCTTGCACCCCCAGGGGAAGTGGCAGACTCCAGAATAGATGACAAACAGCTGAGACCATTGCTGAAGAGCAACAGTGCTGGAGAGCAGCCCCAGAGTAAAAGGAGAATTCAGGCAGCCAGACCCCTCCCCCACACCTCCGGAAACTGAAGGCTATAATACACAAAGCCAGTAAATAGACTCACAGTCCCCAGAATAAGAAACCTGGGACAGAGATCCCTGAGGCCACAAAACAGAAATCCACTGTAAAGCAAGAAAAAAACTAACCAACATGAAAAAGAACACAAAAGAACTGAAGACCATTGATTCATTTCACAGAGACAGGGATGATCAAAATACCAATTTGGAAGACACTATACCCACATCTGATACCTCAAAAGGGAATGTGAACTGGTCCCAAGCCCAAAAATCATTACTGGAAGAGCTAAAGGTAGATTTTAAAAACTAAATTGGGGAGGTAAAAGAAAAAATGATAAAATGGAAAAAAAAAAACTGAGGAAATCAAGTCTTCAAGAAACAAGATCAGTGAAATGACTATGGAGATTCAGAGTCTAAACAGAGAAAATGACACCATGAAAGGTAAAATCAACCAATTAGAAAAAGAGACTCAAAAACAAAATGAAGACAGCAACTCATTAAAAATTAAAATTGAGCAAGTGGAAACTAATGACTCTATGAGGCATCAAGAAGTAGTAAAACAAAATGTAAAGAATGAAAAAATAGAAGAAAATTTGAAATTTCTGATTGGAAACAAAATTGACCTGGAAAACAGATCCAGGAGAGACAATCTAAGAATTATTGGTCTACCAGAAATCCACAATGAGAAAAGAGCCTTGACAGTATCTTCGAGGAAATTATCAAAGATAACTGCCCAGAGATCCTACAACCAGAGGGTAAAATAGTAATCAAAAGAATCCACCAATCACCCCTGAAAGAGACCTCAAATTGAAAACTCCAAGAAATATTATACCCAAATTTAAGAATTTCAAAGTCAAGGAGAAAATACTGCAACCAGTCAAAAAAAAAAAAACTATTCAAATATCACGGAACTATAGTCAGGATCACACAGGATCTTTCAGCTTCTCCATTAAATGACAAGAGGAATTGGACTATGATATTCTGAAGGGCAAAGGAGCTGGGACTACAACCAAGGATCAAGGACCCAGGAAGACTGAGCAAAATTTTTCAGGCAAGGAGATAGAAATTCAATGAAATAAGGGAATTCCAGACATTCCTGATGAAAAGGCCAGAACTCAATTAAAAATTCGATCTTTAAACACAAAGCTCAAGAGACACATAAAAAGATAAATAGCAGAAAAACCCCCAAACCTTATTAATCGATCAGGGCAAATTATTTACATCTTTATATAGGATAATATTATCTAATGTATATTATGTGTATACGTACATATATATGTCAATCTTGAGACTAGTACAGTCATTATGATGATTGAAAGGGATATACATAGACTATGGATGTCTGTATAAAATAACTGATATAGGCAGTTGCCGCCCGGGAGTTTCTCTTCTTTTATCTCCGGTCCCCCATGGCCTCGCAGAATCGCGACCCGGCCACTGCTAGCGCCGCAGCCGCGGCCCGCAAAGGGGCTGAGCCTATGGTGGGCGCGGCCCGCGGGTCCGTGGGCAAGAGGATACAGCAGGAATTGATGACCCTAATGATGTCTGGAGACAAAGGAATTTCTGCCTTCCCAGAGTCAGACAATCTCTTCAAGTGGGTTGGGACCATCCCTGGAGTTCCCCAGCGGCTATCCATATAATGCTCCCACTGTGAAATTTGTCACACCTTGTTACCATCCTAATGTGGACACCCAAGGCAATATCTGTTTGGACATCCTCAAGGACAAGTGGTCAGCTCTGTATGATGTCAGGACCATCCTGATGTCTATCCAGAGCCTGCTGGGAGAACCCAACATTGAAAGCCCATTGAACACACATGCTGCTGAACTTTGGACAAACACTACAGCCTTTAAAAAGTACCTGCTGGAAACCTACATGAAGCAGGTGACTAGCCAAGAGCCCTGACCCTGGCTGCCCAGCCTACCTTCCCTCATCTTGTGTCTATGTGTATGTGTGTGTGTGTGTCTTTTTCCCTTCTTCATAACCTGTCTTCTTCCTCTTCTCCCTTCTGTTCAGGACTCTGTATCATAGACTGTTTTTCTTTTCTTTTTTTTTTCTTAAGCTCCAGTCTAGCCCTCAACATTAATGTATAAATAAATAAAGTTTTGTTGTTTTTTTAGAAAAAAAATAAAAATAAAAAAAATAAAATAACTGATATAAGGATAAAAACCATAATTAAGAGATGTATGGGAGGGTTCTGGGAGAAGAGGTAAGGAGGTAGTACAAAAGTGTAAATTTCATCAAATGAAGAAAAACAACAACACATCACAGATATTAATCACAACTGTGGATATGAATGGGATGAACTCTCATATAAAAAGGAAGCATAGAGCAGAATGGATTAAAAACCATAATCCTTCAGTATGCTGTTTACAAGAAACACATTTGAAACAGGGGGATACACACAGGGTAAAGGTAAAAGCCTGGAGTAAAATATATTGTGATTCAGCTAAAGTAAAAAAAAAAGCAGTGGTAGCAATCCTAATTTCAGACAAAGTAAAAGTAAAGATAGATCTAATTAAAAAAGTTAAGGAAAGACACTACATCCTGCTGAAAGGCACCATAAACAATGAAGCAATATCATTGTTAAACATATATGAACCAAGTGGTATGGCATGCAGATTCCTAGAGGAGAAGTTAAGGGAGTTACAGGAATAAACAGACAGCAAAACTAAAATAGAGGGAGACCTCCACATCCCCCTTTTGAACTAGATAAAACTAACCTCAAAATAAAGAAAAAAGTTGTTAAGGAGGTAAACAGAATTTTAGAAAAGGCAGATAGACCTCTGGAGAAAACTGGATGGGGATCAAAAGGAATATACATTTTGCTCAGTGGTACATGGCACATACTCAAAAATAGACCTTGTACTAGGGCATAAAACTCACAATCTAGTGCAGAAATGCAGAAGTAGTCAAAACATCCTTTTCATATCATGATGCAATAAAAATTATTTGTCCTAAACAACCATGGAAAAATAAGCTAAAAATTAATTGGAAACTAAATAATCTAATTCTAAAGAATGAGTGGGGCAAAGAACAAATCATAGAAACAATTAATAACTTCATTCAAGAAAATGACAATAATGAGACAACATACCAAACTTATGGGATGCAGCAAAAAACAGTTCTTAGGGGAAGTTTTATATCTCCAAATGCTTACATGAATAAAATAGAGAATAAGAAGATCAATGGACTGGACATGCAACTGAAAAAACTAGAAAAAGAACAAATTGAAAATCCCCAATTAAATAATACCAAATTAGAAATACTTAAAATCCGGCGGAGCCAAGATGGTGACTGGTAAGCAGCGACTAGAGTGAGCTCCGTACTGAGTCCCTTCAAAAACCTATAAAAAATGGCTCTGAAACAATTCTAGAACGGCAGAACCCACAGAACAGCAGAGGGAAACAGGGCTCCAGCCCAGGACAGCCTGGATGGTCTCTGGGTGAGGTCTATTCCACACGGAGCTGGGAGCTGGGAGCTGGGAGCTGGGAGCTGGGAACATAGTGGAGCAGAGCCCAGCCTGAGCAGCATGGAACAACCAAACTTGGAGTTGGGCGGATGGGGCCCCTAGCACCCTGAATATGTGAGTTGCGGCAGTTACCAGACCCCCTCAACCCACAAACACCAAAGACTGCGGAAAAGGTTAGTGGGAAAAGCTGCAGGAGTGGAAGGAGTTCGCGGTTCAGCTTCCAGCCCCAGGGGCAGTGGAGAAGGGGCAGCTACACTTATTGCTGCTTCTGGCCCCAGGCCCACCTGGTGGGAGGAATTAAGTGGCGGATCACAGCAGGAGTGCAACAGCCTGCTGAGGATCTAAGCCCAGCCCAGGCTGGGGGTTCTCAGGGAAGGAGTAGTGTGGGTCTGACAGAGCTGGCACTTCCCCCCCAAATGTGGAACATAGAACTCGTTAGTCTACGAGCAGTCATACCCCACTGAAAAACTCAAGGGTCAAGTTAGTTGGTTGGGAATATGGCCAGGCAGCAAAAACGTGCCCAGATTCAGTCTCAGACTTTGGATTCTTTCTTTGGTGACAAAGAAGACCAAAACATACAGCCTAAAGAAGACAACAAAGTCATGGAGCCTACAACAAAAGCCTCCAAGAAAAAACATGAACTGGCCCCAGGCCATAGAAGAACTCAAAAAGGATTTGGAAAAGCAAGTTAGAGAAGTAGAGGAAAAATTGAGAAGAGAAATGAGAAGGATGCGAGAAAACCATGAAAAACAAGTCAATGACTTGCTAAAGGAGACCCAAAAAAATACTGAAAAGTACACTGAAGAAAACAACACCTTAAAAAACAGACTAACTCAAATGGCAAAAGAGCTCCAAAAAGCCAATGAGGAGAAGAATGCCTTGAAAGGCAGAATTAGCCAAATGGAAAAGGAGGTCCAAAAGACCACTGAAGAAAATACTACTTTAAAAATTAGATTGGAGCAAGTGGAAGCTAATGACTTTATGAGAAATCAGGATATTATAAAACAGAAACAAAGGAATGAAAAAATGGAAGACAATGTGAAATATCTCCTTGGAAATTCCACTGACTTGGAAAATAGATCCAGGAGAGATAATTTAAAAATTATTGGACTACCTGAAAGCCATGATCAAAAAAAGAGCCTAGATACCATCTTTCAAGAAATTATCAAGGAGAACTGCCCTGATATTCTAGAGCCACAGGGCAAAATAGAAATTGAAAGAATCCATCGATCGCCTCCTGAAATAGATCCCAAAAAGAAATCTCCCAGGAATATTGTCGCCATACTCCAGAGCTCCCAGATCAAGGAGAAAATACTGCAAGCAGCCAGAAAAAAAACAATTTGAGTATTGTGGAAACCCAATCAGAATAACCCAAGACCTGGCAGCTTCTACATTAAGAGATCAAAGGGCTTGGAATGCGATATTCCGGAGGTCAATGGAACTAGGATTAAAACCTAGAATCACCTACCCAGCAAAACTGAGTATCATGTTCCAAGGTAAAATATGGATTTTCAATAAAATAGAGGACTTTCAAGCTTTCTCAGTGAAAAGACCAGAACTGAATAGAAAATTTGACTTTCAAACACAAGAATCAAGAGAAGCATGAAAAGGTAATCAAGAAATGGAAATTGCAAGGGACTTACTAAAGTTGAACTGTTTTGTTTACATTCCTACATGGAAAGATGATGTGTATGATTCATGAGACCTCAGTATTAGGGTAGTTGAAGGGAATATGCATATATATAGATATACATGTTTATGTATATATATAAGTGAATGTGTATGTATGTATATATCTATGTGTATGTGTATGTATGTGTGTATATATATATATGTGTTTATATGTGTATATATGTGTATATATATATGTATATATATGTATATATGTATATATATATATATGTAAAAGAGAGAGAGCAGACACAGGGTGAGTTGAAGATGAAGGGAAGATATCTAAAAGAAATAAAATGAAATTAAGGGATGATAGAGCAACATACTGAGAGAGAGAGATAGGGAGAGATAGAATGGGGTGGATAATCTCGCATAAAGCTGGCAAGAGGAAGCAGTTCTGTGGGAGGAGGGGAGAGGGCAGGTGAGGGGGGAATGAGTGAACCTTGCTCTCATCAGATTTGGCCTGAGGGGGAATACCATACATACTCAGTTGGGTACCTTACCCCACAGGAAAGAAGAGGGAGGAAGATAAAAAAAAAAATAAAAGGGGGGGATGATGGAGGGGAGGGCAGATGGGGGTGTGGGTAATCAAAACAAACACTTTGGAAAGGGGACAGGGTCAAGGGAGAAAATTCAATAAAGCGGGATGGGTTGAAAAGGAGCAAAATGTAGTTAGCCTTTCACAACATGAGTATTGTGGAAGGGTTATACATAATGATACATGTGTGGCCTAGGTTGAATTGCTCGACTTCTTAGGGAGGGTGGGTGGGAAGGGAAGAGGGGAGAGAATTTGGAACTCACAGTTTTAAAATCAGTTGTTGAAAAAAAAAGTTTTTGGCATGCAACTAAAAAATAAGATACACAGGCAATGGGGCTAAGAAATTTATCTTGCCCTACAAGAAAGGAAGGGAAAAGGGGATGAGAGGGGAGGGGGGTGATAGAGAGGAGGGCTGACTGGGGAACAGGGCAACCAGAATATATGTCATCTTGGAGTGGGGGGGAGGGTAGAAATGGGGAGAAAATTTGTAATTCAAACTGTTGTGAAAATCAATGCTGAAAACCAAATATGTTAAATAAATAAATTAAAAAAAAAAACAAAAAAAAGAAATACTTAAAATCAAAGGAAAGATTAATAAAATTGAAATCATGAAAACTACTGAATTATAAAATAATACCAAGACCTGGTTTTGTGAAAAAAAAAAACAGTAAAATTGATAAACTTTTGGTCAATTTGATTAAAAACAGAAAGAAAAAAATCAAATTGTGAATATCCAAAATGTAAAAGGTGAATTCACCACCAATGAAAAGGAAATTAAAAGAATAATTAGGAATTATTTTGCCCAATTGTATGCCCATAAATTTGACAAACTTAAGGATATTGATTAATATCTATAAAAATATAAATTGCCCAGGATAACAGAAGAGGAAGTAAAATCCCGAAATAACCCCATCTCAGAAAAAGACGTTGAGGAAGCCATCAATGTGCTCCCTAGGAAAAAAATCTCCCCTGCCAGATTGTTTTACATGTGAATATTATCAAACATTTAAAGAACAATTCAATCCTATACATTATAGAGTATTTGGGAAAATAGGTGAAGAAGTCCTACCAAATTCTTTTTTTACGACACAATTATGGTACTAATACCTGAACCAGGAAAAGTTTTAACAGAGAAATAAAATTATAGACCAATTTCCCTAATGAATATTGATTCAAAAAATTTAAATAAAATATTAGCAAAAAGATTACAGCAACTTATCAGGAGAATATTATGCTATGACCAAGTAGGATTCATTCCAGGGATGCATGGCTAGTTCAATATTGGAAAAACTATCAGCATAATTTATCATGTCAACAGATAAACCAGCAGAAACCATATGATTATCTCAAAAGATGCAGAAAAACCTTCGAAAAAATACAACAACAATTCTTATTAAAAACACTAGAAAGCATAGGAATAAATGGAGGCTTCCTTAAAATTACAAATAGCATCTATCTAAAACCATCAACAAACATTACTTATAACGGAGATAAGATCAGCGGTTAAACAAGGATGTCCGTTATCACCCCTAGTATTCAATTTTGTACTAGAAATGTTAGCTGTTGCAATAAGAGAAGAAAAAGAAATCGAAGGAATTAGAATAGGCAAAGAAGAAACTAAATTATTACTTTTTTGAAGATGATATGATGATTTACTTAGAGAATCCTAGAGAATCAAGTAAAAAACTACTTGTAATAATAAACAACTTTATCAAAGTTGCAGGATATAAAATAAACCCACACAAATCCTCGGCATTCCTATACATTAATAACAAAGCCCAACAGCAAGAGATAGAAAGAGTAATTCTGTTCAAAGTTACTGTAGACACTATAAAATAATTGGGAGTTTACCTTCGAAGACAAACCAAGAGCCTCTATGAACATATCATGCAGATAAAGTCAGATCTAAATAAATGGAAAAAAAATATCAGTTGCTCATGGTTAAGCCTAGCTAACATACTAAAAATTACGATTTTACCTAAATTAATTTATGTATTCAGTGCCATCCCAATCGAATTACTAAAAAAAAAATATTTTACAGAGCTAGATAAAACAGTAACAAAGCAGCACTACAAAGCAGCAGTCATCAAAATTACCTGGTACTGGCTAATAAACAGAGTGGTGGATCAGTGGAATAGGATAAGTACACAAGATGCAGTGGTCAGTGACTATAGCAATCTACTCTTTGATAAACCCAAAGAATACAGTGTCTGGGCTATGAATTCACTATTTAACAAAAACTTCTGGGAAAATTGGAAAATGGTAGGGCAAAAACTGGGCATAGACCAATATCTTACACGGTATACCAAAATAAAACCTAAGTGGGTTTATGATTTAGGAATAAAGGCTGATACTATAAGCAATTTGGGAGAGCAAGGAATAATTTACCTATTGGATGAATGGAAAAAAAAAGAATTCATGACCCAACAAGAGATAGAGAGCATTACAAAATGCAAAAAAGGTAATTTGATTATGTTAAATTGAAATGTTTTTGTAAAAAAAAAAAAAAACAACAAAGATTAAGAGGGAAGCAGAAAATTGGGAGAAAATCTTTATACCCAATGTCTCTGAAAAGGCCTCATCTCTAAAATATACAGGGAAATGAGCCACATTTATAGGAATACAAGTAATCCCCCAATTGAAAAATGGTCAAAGGATATGAACAGGCAGTTATCAGAAGATGAGATTAAAGATATTTTTAGGCATATGAAAAAATGCTCAAAATCACTGCTAATTAGAGAAATGCAAACCAAAACAACTCTTAGATACCACATCTCTCCTGTGAGATTGGCTAAAATGAGAAAACAGGAATTTGATAAATGTTGGAGAGGATGTGGGAAAATTGGAACATTGTTACATTGCTGGTGGAATTGTGAACTGATCTAGCCATTCTGGAGAGGAATTTCGAACTATGCCCAAAAGGTTATAAAAATGTTCATACCCTTTGACCTAGCAATACCACTTATAGGGTTGTATCCCAAAGAGATCACACAAGTGAGAAAAAGACCCATATGTATGAAAATATTTATAGTGGCTCTTTTTGTAGTAGCAAAGAATTAGAAATCAAGGGGATGCCTATCAATTGGGGAATAGCTGAACAAGTTGTGGTATATGGAGGTAATGAAATACTACTGTGCTATAAGAAATGGGGATGACATGGACTTCATAATAACCTGGAAAATCCTACATGATGTAATGCTGAGTGAGCAGAGCAGAAACAGGAGAACATTTTATACAATCCCAGATATATGGATTCTGTGATGACTAACCCTGATAGACTTTGCTCTTCTCAGCAATACAAGGTGCAAAGACAATTCCAAAGGACTCATGATGGACAGAGCTATCTATATTCAGAGAAAGAACTATGCAGTCTGAATGAAGATTGAGGCACACTTTACCCTCGAATTTTTTCCCCTTTTTTTTCTCTTTTGTTTTTGTCTTTGTTTTTTTTTTTTTTTTGGTTTTGTTTCTTCTTTCTCATGATTCTTTCCATTGGTCATAATTCCTCTTTACAACTTGACTATTGTGTAAATAAGTTCAATGTGAAGTTATTTGTAGAAGACATATTGGATTCCTTGCTATGTTGGGGATGCAAGGAGGCAAGGCGGGGAAGAAAATCTGGAACTCAAAGTTACGTGGAACTGAGTGTTGTAAACTAAAAATAAAAAAAAAACTTAATTATAAAAAATAAAGAAAAATAATGTTAAAAATTTATTATTAGCTAATTTATTGATTTTGCAAAAAAAGGTTTTGTGATGTATTGATTTTGTTTATATTTAGCAGGATTATGATGGGAGTAAGAGATGCCTAAATTTGTAATTTTGGTTACGTTTGGCATCAGGATAAAGAAGGGGCCAATTCATGACTAAGTAGCATGCTTCTACTTTAGCTAAAATGGTCATTTTCTCAGCTGGTCTAAGCCATTTTGAGGATCATCACCTAATATTGCCCTCGGGAGGTATTAATTTAGCTGTGATTTTTAAGGAAAAGTCTTATGAGACATGATAGGCCTCTAAAATTCAACCATAGATTCAGTAACTGGGATCTTGACTTATGAAATTGTTCTTATGATGTGTAAAGAGATGGGAAATCATGGATTTGCTCATTGTTCTTCCCTGAATGTTATATAATAGGTTAACTTTAGTCTCTTCCCCTCTAAAATATTAGAGACCATTAAAATTATTTAGTTAGAAGAAAGCTTCTAGAGTGTCCTCCACAAAAGCTTTGATGAATGGTCATCTAGGCTAAAAGTAACAATTTCTGATAATTTGAAACTCACTGTGATCTGGAGAATCTTGTTATATTTTTCATCAGTCCTTCTTGTGAAAAGAAAAACATTTTGGTGTCATGGAACATGAGTAAGTATTTATATAATACCTGCTACATGCCAGGAACTGTAATAAGAGCTTTTACAGATATTATTTAATTTAATCCACACAACAACCCTGTGAAGTTAGTACTATTTGTAATGGCAAGCAAAGTGTGAATTTTGGTTGGTTTTTTTTTTTTTTCATTTTGGATTG